>NW_017674884.1:46202-62813 GCF_001879085.1 Nicotiana attenuata
CGAAGGCGCATAGCCTGTCTTGGTTGTAGTGGACGGACCGGTACTTACTACGTACGTAGTTGTAGTATTGTGATTCGAAAAAACTCGAATAAGAGGGTCGACTTATTGACGGCGGTGGCCTTAGCCGTTTACACGTTGGAGATGGCCGTAGCCTTTCATATATTGGAGAGCCTTTCATACATTAGAGATGGCCGTAGCCTTTCATATATTGGGGATGGCCGTAGCCTTTCATACAATGGCGATGCCCGTAGCCTTTCATATATTGGAGATCCTTTCATACATTAGAGATGGCCGTAGCCTTTTATATAATGGCGATGGCCGTGGAGAATGAGTATGCGCCGGGTACGTATTTGGTCACGTCCAGAATTTTGAAGGCGTACGGCGCATTCTTTCAGCGTTCGCAGGCCGTTGCGATTATTCTGACGGCGGGACGTTGGCGGATGGCTGAGAAGCCGCTTCGCGGAGCTTGTCATAATGACGCATGCTTCGGCAGGACCGAACCGTTTTACGGTTGGTCGTGCAGTTAATGACGGCTATTGGGTTTCGCGAAAGCCATTTATGTTGCCTATAAAGGTGGGTTGAGGCATTCATTTCTCATATCTTCATTGTTCATCTGAGAGAGATTCTGAGGAAACTTTTTCGTCCTGCTAATTCATCTTCTCCTTTCTTTCCTTTGATTGTGATAACCTTTGTCTTGCCCACCGAATTCTATCCCTTTCTCTTTAGTAGATCAACAATGGCAGGTAGTTCTTCCCACGATGCTCTTCCGATAGATTTTCCGGTAGTTGAAGGGCCACCTCCGGCAATGGGAGGTGCCGAACAGATAGAGACCGGAGAAGTTCCATCGGTTGACGAGGTAGTTCCTCGGCCCGGAGGTCTGGCGATTGACTTCACTGTCGACGGTGGAGAGGATCCGGTGGATGAAGCCCCGTTAATGGGGGAGATTGGGATGGCCCGATTACGGGAACAGGGGGTCATTCCCACCCATGCAGACATCGTTCTCGCTAGAAGCGAGGAGAGGGTCCACACCGACCGCAGGGGATACTGCGTTTTTTATGCCTATCCTTTCAGGTTGGGGTTCAAGATCCCGCTCCCAATGCTGGTGGTGGATTTCTGCCGTTATTACGGGGTGTGCCCGGGTCAGCTCACTCCTTCCCTTTACAAATTGTTGGCAATGTTCATCAAGTACGCGGAACTGGCCCGTAGGGAGTTCACGCTGCAACATGTGCTTAGTGTCTACGCTCCCCAGAGAGTCCGTGGCACCATGATTCGGGCGTGTCCTCGTGGGTCGAGAGGCCTGGTCATGAGATTGGATGACGAGGTTGACCCTCGCCCTTTCGAGCACTTCTTTTATATTAGGACCAAGCATCTGGTGGCGGATGCTACTGGGTTCCCAGAGGCTTGGAACCATGCACGTAAGTTTTTTAGTGGTTGAATTCCCTTTTCTTCCCCTCTTTATGATTTGTGATCATGAGCGTTAACTCGTGTCTTTTGTAGCCGACAGGTCGCCGCCGGCCCCATTGTCTTGGATACGTGAGTGGGTCGAGGCCGTACTCCCCCATACGGTGGGGATACGCACATGGGCATCTTTTTGGGAGAGGCATGGCCGTAGGCCTGTGGCAGGTAAAAAATTGATTTCTTCTTCTGTTCCGCTTTGTTTCAACTCTATTCATCAACTTTGTTTTCCTGTGATCAAGGAGGGCACGCCGCGTCAGGGCCCCTCAGTTGGCCTTCCGTCGGCCTGGTGCAATTGCTCGGCTTACTGCAGCGCCGGTGTCGCGCCCAATACCGAGGGCGGCATCGGTTGAATCTTCAGCGGTTCCTTCTCCAGAACGGACCCTACTTCGGGATGAGGGGCCATCGGGGGTTGTGCGCCCTAGAGCGGAATTGTCATCAGATAGGGAGGAGGAGAGGCTGTTGATAAGGCGTAGGGTCGTGTTCACGCCGGCTCCTCCTGTGGTAATTACTTTGGACTCCCCCCCGGCGGATGCGGAGAGGAGTGCGGCGGCGGCGCCTGCCCTTGAGGGCGGACAAACAATGGGGGTTGCCCCGGTTGGCTTAGGTCGTGATGATACCGTCGCTTCGGTGACTCAATTGGTGGTTCCAGTCGCTGAGACGGGAGGTAGTTCCTCAGCGGCTGCTAATGTGGGTGAGGCAAGCGCTCCTACGGTGGCTATTGCGGGTGGTTCTACCTCACCGGTAGCGGAAGGAGGAGGGGATGCTGTAGGAGATGAGTACGAGTCCGAATCCGACTTGGACCCCGACGACGTCCGTATGTTCCGGGAAGGCTTCACCAATTCAGTGGTGCGCGCAGAGGGGCGATCTCGCTTCATCGAGGTTCCCACAGAGTTGAACTTATTGCTCCAAGGGGAAAGCTTGGTGCCGCAGTTCGAGCTGCTATGCTCGGAGGCCGAGAATGCGTCGTTGAGGGGTGTTACGGATATCAGACTGATGAATGAAGTGGCCGTGATAGGCTTGAGGGTATGTACTATTACGTCGGTTCGCTTCTTCTTTGCCTTAGTTTGTTCTTTATCTTAATCGTTGTCTTTGCTTTGCAGTCTTATCTGTTGGAGGTGGAGAGCATCCGTCGAGCCAAGGTCCGCTCGGGGATATTTTTGCGGGCGCTGGAGAAGTATCGCCGCTATCGAGATCAGTGCCGAGAGTTGCGCGTGCGCTTGAGGAATGATCCTCGTAGCCGGGCCTTGGTCGAAGAGCTGGCGAGGCGGGAGCTTCAGATGCAGCAAACACTTGGCAGGACGAGTGCTCTCGAGGGGCAGCTTCGCCGAAAGGATGAGGAGCTCGAGGCGGTAAAGAGGGCCGCAGCCGAGTGCGAGCGCCGGGGCCAGGCCAAGGCGGCGGAGGCCGCTGCAGCATGGAGCGGGAAAGTGACCGCGTTGGAGGGTGAAGTCGCGGCATTGAAGCTTCAAGTGAGGGATACCTCGTCGAGGGCCGGGGCGTTGAAGGAAGCTATCCGCGTGCACGAATCCCAACGGGCATTGGAAAGGGATGCTGCGGCCTTTAGAGAAGCGATTCTCGAGCAGCGGATTGGTGTCTTTGAGCAGGACGCCCAGGTCATGGCGGACAGGATTACAGCCTTAGAAGAAGAGAATCAGCGGCTACGGGATCAAGCCGCTTCTTCCAGCCAGGCTCGAGAACTTTGGGTCTTTGCCGAGGCCCAACGTGATGTATATAAGAGTTTGTGGGAGGCTGGCGTCGTGACCGAAGCTGCTTTCGAGGGGGCGCGTCAGAAGGCTCGTGAGGCACGTGCCGACTGTGGTTTTGACGCGGCGACGCCAGAGGCTGACGCTGGTGCAGACGGCGGCGCAGACGGCGCCGAGTAAAAAGATGTTTATGCATTTTTTCTTATTTTTTATTTTCTCTTTCCTTGTATTGATCGGCCTTGGCCGGGTGTAAGCGGGGAAGACCCGCAATTAACTTTGTAGATAAATGAGATCTCCTTTCCGTTATTTGCCTTGTGTCTGTTTTGTATTCTCCTCTTTTTTCCCCTTAGATTTTTCTTTGCATGCGCTCGAAGGGGTGATTTGCCTTCGAGTTCGACTCTGGTAGGCATGTTAGTTTTTCATTGTTGATGACTCTTCTTCTTCGACTCGGGGTGAGCGAGTCGGAGCCGTTGCTTGGCGATAGCAGCACTTAGCCTTAGTCCCAGTTCGGACGCGGTCGAACTACCGGTCGTGATGGTAAAAAATGCGGCCTCGTAGTTTGACCGGGGCCGAACTTTACGTGGCCCGACTCTTAATTCGAGTTGGGAGAACTTACTTGAATGGCGAGGGTGCCTATCCTGCGCTTCAATTTGTTGGAGGTCGGGCTTTGCTTTCACAGATGAAGGCGTTTGGCCTGAGTCTCGGTTCAACTGTGGTTGAACTTGCTAAAGTTGAGTACGAAGGCGTCCATCCTTGTAGTTCGACCGAGGTCGAGCTCGTTAGATTTAATGGCGAAGGCACATAGCCTGAGTCTTGGTTCGACCGTGGTTGGACTTATTGGCGAAGGCACGTAGCCGGAGTCCCAGTTCGACTGTTGTTGGACTTTGTTAAATTTGGTGGCGAAGGCACATAGCTTGAGTCCCGGTTCAACCGTAGTTGAACTTTTTGGTGAAGGCGCATAGCCTATCTTGGTTCAACCGTAGTTGAACTGTTTGGGGCGCATAGCCTGAGTCCCGGTTCAACCGTAGTTGAACTTTTTGGCGAAGGCGCATAGCCTGAGTCCCGGTTCAACCGTAGTTGAACTTTTTTGGTGAAGGCGCATAGCCTGTCTTGGTTCAACCGTAGTTGAACTTTTTGGTGAAGGCGCATAGCCTGTCTTGGTTCAACCGTAGTTGAACTTTTTTGTAGCCTGTCTTGGTTCAACCGTAGTTGAACTTTTTGGTGAAGGCGCATAGCCTATCTTGGTTCAACCGTAGTTGAACTGTTTGGTGAAGGCGCATAGCTTGAGTCCCGGTTCAACCGTAGTTGAACTTTTTGGTGAAGGCGCATAGCCTGTCTTGGTTCAACCGTAGTTGAACTTTTTGGTGAAGGCGCATAGCCTGAGTCCCGGTTCAACCGTAGTTGAACTTTTTGGCGAAGGCGCATAGCCTGTCTTGGTTCAACCGTAGTTGAACTTTTTTGGTGAAGGCACGTAGCCTGAGTCCTGGTTCAACCGTAGTTGAACTTTTTGGCGAAGGCGCATAGCCTGTCTTGGTTCAACCGTAGTTGAACTTTTTGGTGAAGGCGCATAGCCTGTCTTGGTTCAACCGTAGTTGAACTTTTTTGGTGAAGGCGCTTAGCCTGTCTTGGTTCAACCGTAGTTGAACTTTTTTTGGTGAAGGCACGTAGCCTGAGTCCCGGTTCAACCGTAGTTGAACTTTTTGGCGAAGGCACATAGCCTGTCTTGGTTCAACCGTAGTTGAACTTTTTTGTGAAGGCGCATAGCCTGAGTCCCGGTTCAACCGTAGTCGAACTTTTTGGCGAAGGCGCATAGCCTGTCTTGGTTCAACCGTAGTTGAACTTTTTTGGTGAAGGCGCATAGCCTGAATCTTGGTTCAACCGTAGTTGAACTTACTGGGTAAGGCGCATAGCCTTGATTTAATGACGAAGGCGCTTAGCCTGAGTCTCGGTTCAACCGTAGTTGAACTTACTGGTGAAGGCGCATAGCCTGAATCTTGGTTCAACCGTAGTCGAACTTACTAGCGAAGGCGCATGGCCTGAATCCCAGTTCAACTGTTGTTGAACTTTGTCGATCTTGATGGCGAAGGCTCATGGCCTGAGTCCCAGTTCAACTGCTGTTGAACTTTGTCGATCTTTGATGACGAAGGCTCATGGCCTGAGTCCCAGTTCAACTGTTGTTGAACTTTGTTGATCTGGATGACGAAGGCTCATGGCCTGAGTCCCATATTGTGGGTATTGAGTGCTGAAGCTCGGTTTGGATTCGAGACCTTGAGCGGCTCATCCGTTGTCTTCTCAACCAGGGTTTATAGGCTGTCTTGAGGCGATTCTCGATTCGAGATTCCTCCGTGCTGGTTTCCGGCTGGAGCCCTTATCAGGGATGTAGGAGATCTCTTACGAAGATTCTCCCCAAAAGAGAGGGGGGATGGCTTCTTCTTCTTGTTTGCACCATCCGATAGATGAGAGACAGAGGAACTGGATCTCGATTCGAGATCTTCGAGTTCCATCGGCCTGATATGCCGCTTTGGCTTGTTTATGCGGGGCTGCTTCTTCCTGTTTCGGCGTTTCTTTCCTTTTGGTCCATGGAAGAACTACGCGATTTTGCTATGAAATCCCCACAGACGGCGCCAAATTGTTTGCTCAAAAGTTATCGTGTGCTTTATGAGTGCAAAACAATACAAATAAGTTACGGGAAAATCATAGCAAATCGTAATAATCCATTGGACCGAGCGAAGAACATGAAAATAAGTACTCAAGGTTAGGAGAAGAAATCTTAACAGCATTTATTGATAATATTTGTTTGGTCTGCCTCTCCATGAAGAGGTTCAGAGCCTTACAATGGTGTTTTTTCTTCCCATAAGATGGGCATACTTTTCTCCTCTCTCTCTCTTTTGTGAATAGTGGTCAAGAAGCAGCCCCCTTTCTAGGGCTTCCACTCTTAGTATTTATAGATGTGAGCTTCGTGAGTTGGCAATAAATGGCCGTGGCCACGCTGAGGTTCCGTCCCCATGGGGGAGTGAATGGGTTGTGCCCTCGTAGACTAAATCAGACAAGAGTCGAATCCTGTTATGAATAAGTGGCCATACCACTTATTAATTATGGATTAGCTCAAGACGAGATTAACTCCGTTAATTATCGTGAGATCGGATTTTGACCCATACATCCATTATAGTATTGTTTTTGTCTATATTTCTCCATAATATTAAAAACGACATTGTACAACCTCTTCATATTATGGCAAATGCCCATATCGAGATTGAGATAAATCAGGAAAAAGTCAGAATAGAGCAACGAGTTTTAGAGTCTTCTCAAAAAAAAAAAAAAAAAAATCGAGATGGACAAGTGGAGATTTTGCTGCCCTCGAGATTTGGAGAATTTCACTATTTGGGACCATTATAGTATGGGGTTATGGGGCTATCATTCAAGATCCCCCCACCCCCCACCCCACACACACAGAGCTATGTCTCTCCTTTTACGTTTTCTACCTTAATTTTCTCTTGGCGTGAGCCATGAGGAAGTCTAGTACTGAGAAAAGGGGTGATCTCGTCTTGTTTGCCGAAAGAGAGGATGTTTTCGGTCCATCTTTTCTAGTCAGATAGCTTGCGATCATTCATATTGTTTTTCTACTTAATACTATATTCGTTTTATTTTATGTGATACTGTTTTTTTATTAATCATTCCAAAATTAATGAATTATAATTTTTTACATTTAAAAGGAAACACCTCATGCTAAAGAATGACACTTTTTATGACCATGTCAATTGATCTAACAACCCAGAGAACTTTTATATGTTATAATTAAATGAAATAAGAAATAAGATTGTGAAAAAATAAAATTAGAAATTTATATATATGTATGACCAAACAATTTAAGTATAAAGCCGGCCGCCAAAATATACTAGTCACAAGCAAATATACTAAACTATAGTTTCTTGAATTAATAATAGAACCACTATCAACAATATCTAAACCAACTTGGTGATGACATGTTCACTTCTTAACCAAATTGAACATGTATATAAAGGCCCCATTGTATCCTCCCAAAATATTAAAACTACCAACATTTGAGTTGCAAATTCATTCATTTCACAAAATTCCAGTACCCCTCTTAGATAATGAAAGAACTTATACAAAATAACCCCATGATTTTACTCTACTTCATTCTCCCTATCTTCGTCTTCTTCTTCTTTATTCTCTCAATATTTCGCCAAAAAAAATTTCCACCAGGTCCAAAAGGATGGCCAATAATAGGTAACATGATGATAATGGACCAATTGACACATCGTGGCTTAGCAAAATTAGCACAAAAATATGGTGGCATTTTACACCTCAAAATGGGATATCTTCATATAACGGTGGTGTCCAATCCAGATGAAGCGCGACAAGTTTTACAACTTCAAGATACCGTATTCTCTAATCGTCCTGCGACTATAGCCGTGAAATACTTATCGTACAATCGTGCAGATATGGCTTTTGCTCATTATGGACCTTTTTGGCGTCAAATGAGAAAATTATGTGTTATGAAACTTTTTAGTCGTAGAAGAGCTGAATCTTGGGACTCAGTTCGTGATGAAGTTGATTCTATGACAAGAGTTGTTGCTACTAGCAGTGGTTTAAGTGTCAATGTCGGTGAACTTGTCTTTGGAGTTTCAAAGAACACTATATACAGGTAAGAGTGGGCAAATGACACAGAGCGAGATTTAAGATTTAAATTTTATGTGTTCGTACAACAACTTCGGGTTCATATACAATACTGTCAATCAAATATTTATAGTAAATATTTAGTAGATTTCTAAATATATATACATAGAAGATCTAAGAAAAAACTAATGGATTCACGTGAACCCGTAGCTTACATGTTTCAGGTCAAAATAGAACAGGTCAAAAGGGTCATGACCAGTTCTATCCAAAGTTTGCATGGCTCAAAATGGATTGGATAAAGATGGTTTAGATAACGGGTATTAACCCAATCCGCCCAACTTGATCCAATCACATCAAATATTTATTTATTTTTATTTTACTTCATATTTTTCTCAAATTATTAGCTTAAACTCTTCAAAATTTAAATTCGAATTTGAGTTCATTTGAACATATCGTGTTACATCATTTTGATTAATTTTGACGTAATAGTTTGATAAGTCATTTCAGATTCAACCTGTTAGGTCAAGTCATTTGAACTGAATCCCGTCGAACAGATTACTGAACTGAGTTGATTTTGTCACCTCTATTTGCAGGGCAGCTTTTGGAACAAGCTCGGGCGAGGAAGATGAGTTACTTAAAATTATGCAGGAATTTTCGAAGCTTTTTGGTGCATTTAACTTAGCAGATTTTATACCTTGGCTTGGATGGGCTGATCCACAAGGGTTAAACACTAGGATGGTAAAAGCTAGGGCATCCTTAGATTGTTTCTCTGATACTATTATTGATGATCATATAAAGAGAAAGAATGAGAAGGATGATAGTGATAAAGATATGGTGGATGAGCTATTAGCTTTTTATGATGAAGAAGCAAAAGTGACTGATTCTGATGATTTACAGAATGCTCTTAGACTTACAAGGGATAATATTAAAGCCATCATCATGGTAAGTCCGAAATCTCTTAATTTTACCTTTCTTAAATTTTGTATACTAAAGAAAAGGCAGCTCGGTGCATAATGCTCCCGTATTCACGCATGGTAACAAGGTGCACAAGGTATCTCGTGTTCACGTAGGGTTCGGGAAAGCGCCTCAACACAAAGGGTGTGATGAGACAGCTTACCCTAATAAAACTATTAATGGCTGCTTATACATCTTGAACTCCTGACCTATAGGTCACACGGAAACAATTTTACTGTTGCTCCAACAAAATTTATGCACTAATGGCGTAAAATAATTTTTATATTATCAAATCATTTAAAAGATAACTGCGAAAACTACCATATTATAGTATTCTGTCTTATTTACTAAGCCCACTTAATTATTACGTATATTTATTTACAGTTATCTTTTAGGTGACACGTGTTTTATTGGTGCAGGATGTCATGTTCGGTGGGATAGAGACAGTAGCATCCGCCGTAGAATGGGCCATGGCAGAGCTAATGAAAAGTCCAGAGGATCTCAAAAGAGTACAACAAGAATTGACCAACATTGTTGGCCTCCATAGAAAAGTAGAAGAAACAGACTTTGACAAATTAACCTACTTGAAATGCTGCATTAAAGAAACTCTCCGTCTCCACCCTGTGATCCCTGTCCTAATCCACGAGGCGGCGGCGGACGCCACCGTCTCCGGCCATTATATTCCGGCAAAGTCGCGTGTTCTTGTCAATGTATGGGCCATTGGACGTGATAAAAACTCATGGGAAGATCCTGACACTTTTAAACCTTCGAGGTTTCTCAAGGAAGGTGTAGCAGATTTCAAAGGTGGAAACTTTGAGTTTTTACCATTTGGTTCCGGTAGAAGATCTTGTCCAGGTACGCACGGATTCAGAATTTAAATTTTATGGTTAAGTTCAAAATTCTAATGTGTCAAAATATTAATTCTAAATTTAATATTTAAAAGCGTTAACTATAAGTTTTTACCCTTCGGGTATGACATAAGGTCTTACCCACGTATGCAAAGACGAATTCAAAAGTTAATTTTAATGTGTTTCAAATTTAATATTTATACTTTCATTACCTCATGTTATGTCATGGCATTATTACTTTTTGAAAAAGCAGGCGGTTTTTTTCTTTAACTAGGATTTTTTTTTCAAAATTTAAATCGCTTTAATAAGTTACTATGTTGACTTATAAGTATTTTTAAAGTATTTTATAAAATACGTAAGTTTTACTTTAAAAACTCGAAGAATCATGTCCGAATTTATATAAAAAATTAAGTGTTTTACCTTTTGTACTTCAAACTCCTTCACATAAAATGGGACGGAGAAATTACTGCTTTTTAGGATATTTTTTCACAAATAAATATTTTGACTTATATATGTTAAAAATGATGAGTTCAATTGTAACACTTTAGATGTGTTTTTTCTGCAGGTATGCAACTAGGGTTGTTTGCATTGGAAATGACTTTGGCTCATCTTCTTCATTGCTTCACTTGGGAATTGCCTAATGGAATGAAACCAAGTGATGTTGATATGGACGATATTTTTGGACTTACTGCTCCTAAAGCTACTCGACTTGTGGCCGTGCCTAGTCCTCGCTTGTTGTGTCCACTTTATTAAGACATTAATTAAAAAAGAATTCTTTTCTCTTTGAAAAAGATATTCTAATTAAATAATGACTTGTAAACTCTTTGAAATAGTTTTGTGATTTATCTTGAATTTTTGTTCATTGTGATGACTTGGTATCTTGCTTGTTAAAGGAGTGAAAATGATGTAGTGCATATATATATATATATAAAAGATCTTAAGTTCAATTCGTTTTTTTCTCTCCACCAATCCACTGACTCTGCTTCTTAGACTTAAAGGAGATTTGTATTTGTGTATCTATCTCAATTAGTTTATATTTAGCTAATATTCTGAACTTATTTCAATACTTATAGCAGAGAGAAAGAAAAAGAATGAAATAGCAAATGATATAGTGCACGTCAAAAGATAACTGCTTCTTAGCTATTGGAAAATTTAAAAAAGTGTAAATTGAATCAATAATGGCGGCGATATTATATACAACCGCCCTTTTACACAAAATTATATTTTTGTCTTTCTTTTTCAATAAAATAAAAAACTCCATTATATGACCTTCCTTTTCCATAATATTATGACAAACGTCCATATCGGGATTGAGAGAAATCATGACGAAATAAGAAAAAATCAACGAGTTTTAGAGTCTTAGTAAAACATAAGGTGGACAAGTGGAGATTTTGCTATCCTCAAGGTCAATGTCTTATTGGAGGATTTCACTCTTCAAACTTGGATCAATGTTCCCCATGTATGGCGGAACCAGGATTTTTGACAACTAAATTTCTTTTTTTTTAAAATTAAAACATCACACGTAGATCAAAACTTGTATTTCTCTTATGTTAATAAGATTTAAAATTTAATATACATATATAAAGAATTTATTTTTATCCTAATTACACAATGTAACTTTTCGGAAAATGAATTCCCTTGGTTGAGGGGCGTATGCACCTTATATCATGCGCACGGGACACTGCTTGTGTAACGACCCGGCCGGTCGTTCTGAGAGTTGTAGCCCCTTTCCCCCAGTTAGTGCCAATTTTGTGCTTTACAATTGTTATATGACTTATCGGGTTAGTCGGTTCGGGTCCGGACAGATTTCGGAATGAATTAAGGCACTTAGTGTCAAAGTTGGAAGCTTAAGTTGGAAAGATTGACCGCATGTTGACTTATGTATAAATTACTCTGGAATGGAGTTTTGATGGTTCTGTTAGCTCCTTTGGGTGATTTTGGACTTGGGAGCGTGTCCGGATTGTGATTTGGAGGTTGGTAGTTGAATTAGGCTTGAAATGACGAAAGTTGGATTTTTGAAAAGTTTGACCGGAAGTGGACTTTTTAATATCGGGGTCGGATTGGAGTTCCGAAAGTTGGAGTAGGTCCGTGGTGTCATTTTTGACTTGTGTGCAAAATTTGAGGTCATCCGGACATGATTTGATAGATTTCGGCGTCGTTTGTAGAAGTTGAAAATTCCTTAATTCATTAGGCTTGAATCCGTGTGTGATTCGTGTTTTTGATGTTGTTTGAAGTGATTTGGGGGCTCGACTAAGTTCATGGTGTTTTAGGACTTGTTGGAATATTTGGTTGAGGGCCTGGGAGCCTCGGGTTGATTTCGGATGGTTAACGAATCAAGAATAGGACTTAATGCGTTGTTGAACTGGAGTCTTCTGGTGTGATCGCACCTGCTTGGCCGCATGTGTGATACCGCAGGTACATTGAGACCCATAATGGTCGTTTTTTGCTGTTGACTTATTGATTTCATTGAAATTCCGTACTCAGTCGTATTCATTCATTACATATCATATCTCAGTCTCTGTTGTTATTTATCGATATATCATATCATCATTTTCGGGCTAGTTTCATAACATTCTGAGCACGTGAGAAAGAGAGACTGGAGAGATTGATGACTAAGTGAGGCAAATGGCCTGATTATGAGTGACATTTATGGGATCGGGCACGCCGCAGCGGGCTACTGATTTATGATAGTGCTTGGGCTGAAGGAGTCCCTCCGAAGTTTGCACAAACCCCTAGTGAGCGCGATTGATTTATACTGAGGGATGGATCTTCCCTGGACATGGATCTTGTCCGAAGCATTTATACATGGGGATGGATCTTCCCCACGGGTTGGATTGGCCCTACCCAGTACTGAGCGGCTGATGGTCAGTTGAAGTATATTGTTGCTCCCAAACGCATACGCAAGTATACATGGTCGCCAAGCAATATAGGATTGTAAGTCCATATATCGTACCCACAGGGACTTGTGATTAACTATCAACTAAATTAAACCAAAAAATTAATCTATTCAAGCGAATCCTAAACTATGAATATTTAACTAAAATTAATCTAGAATAACAAATTAAGAGATTAAAGAAAACAAGTTAGCGAATTATAGAGACGAATTCAATGTGATTGAATATTCTAGAGGTATGGGTTAGCTAACAATCCCGTTGAGTTTTCCACTTAAATCATCTAATTAATTTATCTGGTTTATTGGTTGACAGGGTTAATATTGCTCGTAACCTTCTCCCGAAGTACAACTCACCTATTCAAGCTAATCTAACGCCTATATTCCTATGGAATTAGAATTAAGAAGAACGCATTAATAATTCCTGTATAGTAACCAAGCAAGGCGATTAGGTATATTCCTATCCTAATCGCAAATCTTCCCCCCCCCTCCCCCTCCCGCCCTAGAGTTAAGGTCTTGCTCTACTCAATATTATATGCAATCTAAAATTTCCTCTCCCGAGTTTAACCCTAGATTCGTAGATAGTATTCAATTGGTGATCAAGCAATCAAATAATTAAGCGCAAGATTGAGTAAATAAACCAATATGATAAAATAAAAAGAACAATTCAAGCTTCAAACTACAACGTTCATGTAGCACCCAATAACTCTAGAACAAATAAACTATGAAACTAAAAGAAGAGAAGAGAAGAAAAACTAGTTAGAAGCCACCTCCAGGCGTGATGTGTGTTCTCCCACGTGAATTCTCCTTCAAAGTATGTTAGATCTCCTCCAAATTAAGTTTAGAACCCCCTTTATACGAGTTACGGGGTCTTGGGGGCCTAAACAACCTTGTCCCGATCGAAATAGAAAACTCCCCGCACCCAGCATCCAGGCCAGCGCCTAGCGCTGGACCTGGCGCTGAAAACAGTAAGTTTTCAAGTCTCCAATTCTTTGCTGCGTTACTTTTGCTTTAACACTTACTCTTTTGTTGTCTCCACTTGGGGGGAGGGGGGGCAAAACCTAAAGGGTGTCCTGTTTTTTATATTCTTTTAATTTTCTTTCTTTTTCTTCCGCGTTTTATTCCATTATGCTCCAAATCTTTTTTATCTTCGCACTGCTTTATTCCTACACAGTTGAAATATAATATTAAGCACAAAATAATATAATTAACACTCAAAAGACGATTAAAGTATTAGAATGTGAGGCAACAATAATTAAATATATGCATTTTTGCCTAATATCATATATATTCCGGGATAGATCTTTCCTGGGTCGAATCGGCGGCCATGTACAGTACTGAGTGATTGAGCATTTCGAGAGTGTGAGCACATGAGGCTTTCAGCATGGTGCATCACATACAGCATGTGCATTGGCATGCAGAAGTAGAGAAGTTATATTCTTCATATCATTCAGATCTGATCTATCTTAGTGCATTGAGTTTTACTATTGAACTTGAAAGCATGCCTATATTTCTACACCGTGCACCTCGTGTGCAGATCCAGGTGCTTCCGGTCACGGCGACTGTTGAGTTGTGGAGTCAGGATCTTTGGAGATTATCGAGGTAGTTGCATGGCGTTCGCACACCTTGAGTCTGCTTCCTTATCTTTATTTATGTTTCAGTTATTATATATTCTCTAGACGTTGTATTAGACTATATCCCTGTATAGATGCTCATGTACTCGTTGACACCCCTGTTTTGGGAGAGATTTTGTACTGAGTTGCGAATTTTATTAAGCTATTAAAAGGTTTTCCTTAAATATTAAAAGCTTCCGCATTTTTCAAAGCTTTTATGGTGTTGAAACGGTTGAGTAATTAGCTTGCCTAGTTTCACGATAGGCGCCATCACGACGTTTTGGTTTGGATCGTGACAGCTTGGCCGAAAAAATTCCACTAAATATTTATAAGAAAGATAAAAATATTGGGATGTATAGAAAATATAATGACACCACTTTTCAGTATAATAATTTATTCATCTGTTTATTTCTTCAAATTATGAAATCGCTTTCTTAGGTAAATTTCTGCTTAGGCGACTGGTTGCAAGCCACTTGCTATATTTATGAAGAGTCAACACACATAACCAATTTAAATCTTATGTGCTTTGACTAAGTTGCTAAATGATTACCCATGTGCTTGTCAAATTAGTCATCTTTTTCGGATTTCTTTTAATTTGCTCGGATGGAGAGTGACGATAGTGGACCAAAGGATTTTAAGCAAACGACATGATTAATATATTTTCATAATTTTGTTTGTAAGTTTGAGTTTGGAACAGTAGTAGGTTTAAAGTCTTACTTCTTATTTTAAATTGATATTCGTTTTATATTATTTCGATCAGTTTCAATCAGTTGTGTATATACATACTTTTTATTAAAAAAAATGTTATTCCCACAAACAACGGTGGAGCTAGGATGTGGAATACGTGTTCGGCCAACGATCAGTAGCTTTGGTCTAAATTTTATAACTTAGAACCCAATAATTTAAATGGATTATAATTTCGAACTCATAAACTTCAAATCTTTGCTTTGTCTCTGTCCACAAACATATATATGAGAAAAAGTTCACGGAATAACAGTTTCTCAGTTCCTTAGTTTTGTGCATAGCATCTACTCCCTTTGTTATAGTTTATGTGATATTATTTCTTTTTAGTTCATTCCAAAAGGTATTAACTCTTTCTTAAATTTGAAAATAATTTAATTAAACTTTTCATTAGCTTTTGTAACCATATAAATATTACGGTATATATGTTTGAAACTATAAGTTTCAAAAGCATTACAACCACACAAATGTTATTATGACCAGGGGCAGATTTATAGGCTTAATTATGGGGCATGTGAACCCATGGTCTTTCCGTAAAATTAGATATTTTATGTATATATTTTTTAAAATTGGTATAATATTATTTGTTGGCACTCATGCTTCAAGAAGTTTAAATGATGCACTTTGTTTAAGGTTGAGTTACTTACCAAGAGGTGTAGGGATCAATTCCTACAAGATACATTTTTGTCTCCTATTTTTTAGTAGCGCACCGATGCACTATAAATTCTAGATCCGCCTCTGATTATGACTTACCGCTTACATATTGTTATGGTCTAGCATGCCATACCCTTCATACTACATGCTAAAAATAATGAGTTCAGTTAAATCGACTCCTAACACCGTAGATATATGTCTCTGCAGCTATGCAAGTGGAGTTCTTGAATGAGTTTATAGAGGGGGGAGAGGGGTTCTTTTCAAGATTTGGGATGTAACACCTACTTTTCTCTTTCTTTTTCTCTTTGAAAAGGATATTCTAATCAAATAAAGACTTGTTACATCTTTGAAATATTTTTGTAATTTACCTTTCATTTTCTCAGTATGATTGACTTGGTATCTTGGTAAGAAGTATGAAACAACAAACGATATAGTGCACGTAAAAGATAATGCTGCGCGCCTAAATTACTTGGAAAATCGAAAAAAAATAATTAGATGTAAATCAAACAGTGGTGCATATATTATGGTTAAAAAAGTGAAAGACTCCATCTTTTTGTCATACTTATAACTTTAGCTGGCTGTAAAAGTTTTTCCTTCTTGACCCTCGCGGTAACAACGATGAGAATCTATCTATATATTATTAAAAGGAGAGGAAAAAGTCCTTTCCTTAAGCCAAGTGGCAACCTAAAAAAATGCCACATGGCATAATCAGTTATTTAGTTTATAATTAGTTATTGGTTATTATTTTTTAATTTAAATATATAAGAAAATCGAAAATAATAAAATAAAATAAAAAACTACCATACATATATATATATATATATATATATATATATTAATTGGTTACTTTATTTGGATTAATAAATATAGATATCTTATAATTAAATATAAAAAAACGAAAAATAAATATATAAAAAAATAACTACCCATTCAAATTGGGTGGGAGTAGTTTCAAGTTGGACTTTTTAAATTATTTTAAAATAAAATCGCAAAAAAAAAATTAGCTAGAAAAAAAACGAAAGAAAGAGAAGAAAAACTACCCATTCAAATCGGGATGTAGTTTCAAGTTGAAGTTTTAAAATAATTTTAAAATAAAAAACAAAATTAAAAAA
>NW_017674884.1:63763-64884 GCF_001879085.1 Nicotiana attenuata
ATTTTGTTCATTAAAATTTAGATAATATTATTAAGAACAATAGAATAAAATTTAAAATAAAAAAATATTTCAACAATAATAAATTATAAATCTTCTCATATATGACAAAAAGAAAGTGAATATTAAATATTGGTTAATATAATAAAAAATATATAGAACAAAAAAGTTATTCACTAACTATATAAGTACCTTTGATTTAATAGAGATTTCATTATTGGGTATATTGTATTGACAAGTAAGATGACAATTGAATTTTATTAAAGCAACAAATCTAATAGGATCAAAAAAGCCCAATCATAATTTAATTTAATTAATATTTTTTAATACCGACCGCGCATCGCGCGGGTACGACTACTAGTATATTATTAAAAGGAGAGGAAAAAGCCCTCTCCTTAAGCCAAGTGGCAGCCTAAAAAAATGCCACATGGCATAATTAGTTACTAATTAGGTAATTAGTTTATAATTAGTTATTGGTTACTTATTTTTGAATTTAAATACATATCAAAAAAAGAATAATACAATACAATAAAAAACTACCATATATATTAATTGGTTACTTTACTTGGATTAATAAATATAGATATCTTATAATTAAATATAATAAAAAAACGAAAAATAAATATATATAAAATAACTACCCATTCAAATTGGGCGGGAGTAGTCTCAAGTTTGAGTTTTTAAATTATTTTAAAATAAAAAACGAAATTAAAAAAATAATGAATTACCAATTCAAATTGGGGAGTAGTTTCAAATTGGAGTTTTAAAATTATTTTAAAATAAAAAAATGAAAAATCTATTTATATATAATATACATATAAAAAACGAAAATAATAAAATAAAATAAAAACCTAACATATATATATATATATATATTAATGGTTACATTATTTGGATTTAATAAAAAAATGAAAAATCTATTTATATATAATATACATATATAATATAGTTTTGTATTGTCGTTTTCCCTTGTATAGCGGGGAAATGCAAAAGGAAAAAAAAAAAAAAAAGAAGAAGAAGATTTTACTAAGGAATCTAGTTGAAGCCGTACGGTGATATTTTCTACAGTTTGCTGATGCTTATAACCACAAAGTACAAGGAAAACGGTAGGGTGGATGTGTCGT
>NW_017674884.1:65363-81854 GCF_001879085.1 Nicotiana attenuata
AAAAAAAAATTAACCTATGAAAAAATGAAAAAAGAAAAGAAAAATTGCCCATTCAAATCGAGAAGTAGTTTCAAGTTGGAGTTTTAAAATAATTTTAAAATAAAAAACAAAATTATAAAAAATAATGAATTACCAATTCAAATTAGGGAGTAGTTTCAAATTGGATTTTTAAAACTATCTTGAAATAAAAAAAACGAAAAATCTATTTATATATAATATACATCTAAAAAACGAAAATAATAAAATAAAATAAAAAACTACCATATATATATAGTAATTGATTACTTTATTTGGATTAATAAGTATAGAATATCGTATAACTAAATATGATAAAAAACAACAAAAAATAAATATATAAAAAATAACTACCCATTCAAATTGGGTGGGAGTAGTTTCAAGTTTAAGTTTTTAAATTAGTTTAAAATAAAAAGCAAAAAAAAAAAATTTACCAATAAAAAAACAAAAAAAGAGAAGAAAAACTATCCATTCAAATCGGGAAGTAGTTTCAACTTGGAGTTTTAAAATAATTTTAAAATAAAAAACAAAATAAAATAAAATAATGAATTACTAATTCAAATTGGGGAGTAGTTTCAAGTTGGAATTTTAAAATTATTTTAAAATAAAAAAAATGAAAAATCTATTTATATATATATAATATAATATAATGTATGTATAATATATAATATATAATATATATAATAGGAGAGTCAAAGAAATATATATCTATATATATAAGGAACAATTACATTTAGAATCACTTCGCCGGATCACATAACGCAAATTGGCCAATATTTCAAATCTTTACCCGGCTTAGCCCAATATGTACTTGATTGAAAAGAAATTATTGGAAGCTAGCTAATTTTTAGTTGTCTACAGTTTCTGCTTTGCATTTTCTGCCACCTTTGTGTGAAAATAGTAGTTGATTGTGTGGAAAAAATTCATTAGTTTAAAATCTTGGCCTATTCTCTTTTGGTTACAGAGTTGCAAAGTTATAACTGTATTACCTAGTTGCAATGTATGCGTGTGAATGTAATAAATTGAAGAATAGAAGTCCACCATTGAAGGCCATTCAAAGCTTTGTTTTCAAAAATAGGATTTTTTTAATTTGTTAGTTATTTGGATTGGGTGTTGTTCCAATTAATTGAAAATATAGAAGGAGTTCAAAATTAAAATTTGGAGTAAATTTGAGCAAAATTTGAGTTAAATTTCAGAAAAGACGCAAGGAAGAAGACGAAGTCAGTTTTTGTATAATGATGTATAATATTGTATAAATACCTCGTATACACTATTATTCACTTTTATACACCTTTATACAAATGTCTGTATACGAATTTATTTCACGATTTTCAATTGCAATTTTTGTTCAAAATCATTTTAAATCTCCATTAAATGACTTCAAATTTCGTATACAATCTCCTTATACTATTTCTAACAAGTCTAAAGGAAACCCACTAAAACCAAATTCGAAATATAAATATACTTATTTAAGCTTGTTCAACAATGGTGGACCAGACTAAATCTTTACTAAATGACTTTAAATTTTGTATATAACCTCCTTATACTATTTCTAACAAGTCTAAACAACATCCACTCCAAATTTATAAAAAATCATATTTGAAATTTAAACTCACTTATTTAAGCGTGTTCAACAATGGTGGATTATCTTTAAAATCTAATTTTTTACCACTCAAATGTATTTGGTTTGTTGAACTAATATTTGAGTGACCATTACAGATTCGAAAACTAGATAAAAAACTTGAACATTTAAAAAAAATTGAATAATAGTTTCGAGAACCTATTTGGAATTGAATGTTGAATCTTAGCCTATTATTTTTGGGCTACAGTTTTGCAAAGTTAAATATAGGCCACTTAGTTGCAATGTATGTGTGGGAGTTGTATTTGTACGTAATTCCCCCTATATATAATAGGAGAGGCAAAGAAATGTTATAATGACAAGTGTCATAATTTCTATTAACAATATAATTATACTAAATATTGGATAATATAATAAATAAAGATACATAACGAAAAAATTATTAGATGACTATATAAGTCCCTTTAATTTAATGGAGATTTTATTTATTAAAATTTAGACAATATCTATTCTTGTTATGAAATAATAAAAGAAGAAGAAGAGTATTGCAGAGAAAAGTAGGTAGAGAGAATTCTTATTGATATGAGATGAATTACAATGGAATAGAACCCTCTATTTATAGGGAGATGGTGACTTAGCCACCAAGTAATAAACCCTAGAATCTATCTAAATATAGACAACCATAAATAGAATTCTATTTATAACACTCCCCCTTGAATGCCTATTCAACAGATAATATGCCTCGTTAAAACCTTAACTAAAATAAAACCCAGTGGAAAAAAAATTCTAGAAAAGGAAAAAGAGTACACATATCTAATAATACGCCTTTTGGTTGCCTCGTTAAAAACCTTGCAAGGCAAACCCAGTAGGACAAAACCTTGTAAGGGAAAAAGAGTACAACGCGTATTAACTCCCCCTGATGAGAGCAGTAATTCACATCCTTAAGCATTTGCATTCCAATCTTGTGCACCATCTTCAAAAGATTGTTGATAGATATTTGATAAATAATATCAGCCATATTAACTTCAACGAATTTGTTTCACCTTGAAATCATCATCCCTGATAGAAGTATTGTCTTCATAAGATCTTGTTGGAATCATCATTTCAATATCTTCACATATGGGTGAAAACTCTTGCTATCATATTATCATGCTTATAGTTATAGCAAGATACATATGTGCACAAATTGCATTTAGGATGTAGTACTTCATGACCATGAATTCTATATCCTTTAAGAAATTTAAATCCTTCAGGGATTGTTAAGTTATATAAGCCATATAATAAACTTTAGATGCATATCAAGTTTTCATGTCATGCTAGACATATAAGATATCGAAACTGATTGCACATACCATTGACTTATACTTTCAAGTGTTTAAACTACATGTTCAAAACTACATGGCTTTCATATGAAACCAATTCTATTTGAATTGTTTCTTCAGACTTAAGATCCTCATATATATTTAGCGCTATTATAGATGTCGTCGACAAACATTTTATATCAGTTTCAATATTTTTTCATAAAGACATAACATAGAGATCTCTTCATTTATATTTTCAGGTACCTGAATCTCTCTTGAGATTTTATGAAGTGTTATGTCATGTGATCTTCTAGATCACCTGCCTCCTTTATTATGATCATTTTGATCATTTGCTCATCTTCTTTATCAAGAAGTTTATTTGAAACCGATTTGTCTATACGCTTTAAGCGTACCATAGACTTTGTCCTTCTAGGACTTAATAAGAGCATTTTCAATGAGAATATAGTTACTTCCTTTGGGTCAGCAAATGCGTCTGGCATGCTTTGCAATATATTGCAGATGAATTATCTTTTATGAACTTCAAGTTCATATTATCTTATTCGAGGATCTAAATATACTAATGATAATTCATTCCACGTAACTTTTTCTCAACTGTTTATCTTGTCTCCCCCTCATATTAGAAAAACTAACTTGTTTCCTCAACTTTGAGAACCCATCTTTGTGCGTTATGGTGTTAATCAAAATATACACCGCACATCAATAATAATGAGATAGAATTATTTGGTTCCTGGCCCTGAAACCACTTGTGAGGGGAGAATGTAATATACTTTCGTGTATAACCTATATCAAACTGATATAGATAACTTTGTTCTCATAAGTAATAATTTAGCTATTAAGTGGAGGCACTCAATAAATCATTTTGCTAAACCAATTGTGATGTAAGCCAACTTATCAAGATAAACTGTCTTGAATGAAAAATATGGAAATTATGCTCGAAATTAAATTATTGAGCAAGTTACCCGCAAAACACCATGTTGCGGGTTATTAATAATCGCACATGTAACCATCTTATAGATGCATCTTATGTGGTATACATGGAAGGTGAATGGGCCCATATTCACCTTTGATATTTCCAGCATTCCTGGGATTCATTCCCACTTTTAGTTGGTCTATTAATTAATGAGAACAAGCAATGCAAGAGAATTCGTAAAGAACTTTCTAGTTCTTTAATATTTACCCATGTGAATTCTCTTTTATTTTTGCACATCATACTTAAATTGATATGGTTAAACCAATTATGCCAACTGAATAAATTATCAATATTGATAAACTTCAGATTTACACCATGACGTGTGCAATTATCAATAAACTCCAAGTTTATTATGATATGGGTTTTTATATCAATAAACTTCTCTTTATTGTGGCATTCTTTTGTTTTTGTAGTACAAATTGGAGAATAAAGCGGGTAGCTTTTCACATACTTATTACCCCGCTACAAGTAGTAGTAATAGAAGATATTAAATCTTTCCTTTATATATAGTCTCAATATAACCAACCGCTTTCGCGAATACTTTAGAAACTAAATAAGTTTCTTTGAGACTTACTACAACACAATACCTTATTGGTAATCAATTGGGTTTCTCCAAAATAGTATAATTGGCTCTTGTAGAGTTCTCAATTAATTTTGTAGTACCACATATTCATCAACACCCATATGGTGAATATCTCTTTTAAAGAGAAAGTTATACCATTATGGTTATGGTCAAAATTATATGCAAGATCTGTTTCTTGCATTACCGTTGTCTTTTAATAATCACATTGCCAAAATATTTTGGCGTACAATAGGTACGTGACCAATGACCATTCATGCCATAATAATGACATTATTTTCTTATATCATCTCAAACCTCCTTTTAGAGGTGAGTGCGGTATATTCACTACCACTAGCACGTTCATATTCTTTGAAGAATGAATATGTATTCATAAATCAGATGTTGTCACATTCACATCATGAATGGACCATAATCATCTATATGTGCTTTACAAAATCTCATGTCAAATCGATGACAAATATTTTTCACAGAGTGAAAGATTATTTTGAGAATCCTTATTGTTCTCATTACCATAAATGATGACGATTATAATTTCGTCTATTGCCACGTCCATATCCATTGATACATTCATAGTGATAATTTTGTCTTCTTTCAGACTTATCACATACTGCTATCACATTCTCTTAAGGGAATGAGAATGGAGCAAATTCAATGGGACGAGTTTTCAATTCTTTGCCCACAATCATACGTGAATTTGATCATGGCGGGCATAAAAATTTTATCACTTCAGGTGGTTATAATTTCTTACAAACTCCATTAGAGTTATAATCGAACTTTGTTGTATTTAAAATCAAAGTATAGAATAAAAGAGAAAAATACGGTAAAATACTTACCTTAAATCCAGAATTTAATCATGAAGGAAGTTCATGGAATAATTGACAATCATTATGCTCAATCCCAAAGCTTCTACTCAATTGGTTAGAGTCTCGTGCTGATAACGTGTTATGAAATAATAAAAGAAGAAGAAGAGTATTGCAGAGAAAAGTAGGAGAGAGAATTCTTATTGATATGATTTGAATTATAATGGAATAGAACCCTCTATTTATAGGGAGAGGGTGACTTGGTCACCAAGTAATAAACCCTAGAATCTATCTAGATATAGACATTCACCATAAATAAAATTCTATTTATAACAATTCTATTTATATAGATTAGGATAATCAAATAATTGTGATAATTCCAAATGTAACATCGAAAAATTAACAAAGTGACAAATATTTTTTTAATATACGACTACTAGTTTTCACTTATAGCAACAGATAATGGAAAAGAAATCCTTCTGAAAAAGGAAAGAAAATGGATTTTTTCCACACAATTACGAAATGGAAAAATGTGTGGGGGGGGGGAAAAGGAAAACAACTGTGAAAATTGCTTAAAATTATTCGCCCACCGTGGGGCTCGAACCCACGACCACAAGGTTAAGAGCCTTGCGCTCTACCAACTGAGCTAGACGGGCTTGTGCTCTAAATCTTATTTTATTGTTTACTTCTACGTTATTTTCGTTCTTTCCAATTACGAATGTCGAGAGGAGCAAAGCAAAGGGCATCAAGACTCAACTTCATCACTGCGTCTTTATTTCCAAGGCAGTGAGGCAGATAGGAATGGACGACGAATGGATGCCATTTTAGGAATAAAAAAAATAGAAAAAAGAGGGGCAAGCCTTTTTAACAAATACTGCAGAAATTCATAATCTTCAACCTTGCACGTTGTCCTTAGCAAAACAAATTATCGGTAAACATAATTACGACTGACCTAAATGAATGCCTTGCATTACCCATTAACAAACAAAACAACCGATTGATCCCTGTACGGAATACTACAAAAGCTACTCCCGACAAAGGTCATGGCGTCATATGCCTCTGGAGCATAATAGTGTGTACGTATATCTTATCCCTACCTTGTGAAGGCAGAGATGATGTTTTCAGTCAGTAGCGAAGCCATATGGTGATAAGGGTTATCAACTGACCACCCTTCGTCGAAAAATTGCACTGTGTACATAGGTAAAATATTATGTTTTAGAGGTATAAAACATATATTAAACATCCTTTGTTGGAAATTTTGTTCAGTACTTCTTTTAAATTTGAACACTCTTGGGAAATTTCTAGCTTCACCACTGTTTTCGATATACCCTCGGATCAAGGAAAGATAAAAAAGGAAGCAGTGGAAACGACAAGGTAAGATGATAAGGAAACCGAAGTGAAAGAAACAACATATAGCAAAGTATAAGAAAATACGGGAATAATATTAATACTACAAAGACATGCACTCGACTACCTACTACCTTCTACTCTAATTCTCGACCTCTACACCCTCCTACACGTAGACGGATTTATAGGCAAATATATGGGGCACGTGAACCCATGGTCTTTCCGCCAAACTAGGTATTTTATGTACATTTTTGTTAGAATTGTCTTATATTATCTGCTCGCACCCATGCTCTAAAGAGACTAAGAGGGTGTTTGGATTAACTTATTTTAAGTGCTTATTGGCTTTTAAGCACTTTTTTAGTTTGTGTGGTGTTTGACAATGATAAAAAGTGCTTAAAAGCACTTACTTTTAGGCATAAAAAGTTCAAAAATAAGCCAAAAGCCAAAAGTTAGGTATTACCAACTTATGGCTTAGCTTAAAAGCTACTTTTTATAAGCCAATCCAAACACCCTCGAAATGGTTCAGTTGGTTCAATGTTGAGTTATTTATCTAGAGAAGCAGGGATCAAATTTCACTTAATACTTTGTTTCTTTTTTCCTTTCTTTAGTGGTGCACCCATGTTATAAAAAGGGATGTTTACATAAATAGCCGGTCATATTCACTGTTTACTTTTTTTAGCCATATGTACAGATTATACATTAATTATATATGATTATACACATATAATACATGAACTATAGATATATTATATACCTTCATCGGCCATTTTTAATCTAAACGTTAGGTGAACAACTATTTGAGTTAATTCTTCTTATAAAAATTCTAGATTGTTGGCCCAAGTAAAGGTTAGTTTTGAAGATCGACAAAGGAACTCAGGCATGAACTAGGTCCATTCCTCCAGGTCCGTCCCCAGTACGCATAGAAACGGGCAGATTTGAGCATGTGGGATGCACGTGAAGGAGATAAGCTTAACTTGATATATGATAAGGAGAAGGACTCCTTAATCAAAGAGAGCACTACCCAAGATAGGGATGGAGTTAGAAGTTGAAATCAACTAGAACTCTTCCACCAAGGAAGAGTAACATTAGCATTCTAGTTAATCTTTACTTACTAACTCTATAAATATCAGTGTTGTTCTTTTCTACAGATGTTGCACAAACGCAGAAGTTAAACGTCAATTGAGAGCAAGATAGCAAGGCAATTTTGCAAGCAGTTCGTGTGTGCTTCAAGTGTGCAAACCTTAAGCTACGTTAACCAGATAGAAGAACCAGTTCCAAGTGTCTGTCTTTTGTTTAGTTCAATAGTAGTAGGTGTTTTCATATTGTACCTTTCAGCTTTATCTAGAGGCAATTGTAATAGGTACTCAGAGTATTCAAGTTAGAGTTAACTTGAAGTTGTTGCAACAGTTAGAGGTTGTGTGCTACAACGGGATTAGAGGTAATCCTTAGGTTTATAAAGAGTTTTGTAAATGATGTTTTGGCTCAGTGATTTAGTGAAGTGTTGGGGAAAATCCTACTGAGTAGTAGGTCGTGGTTTTTCATCTTTTGAGCCGGGTGTTTTCCACGTAAAAATACTTGTGTTCTTTACTTTCTGCATTTATTATTCCGCAACAGTAGTATAAGGAACACATAGAAGAACCAGGTCCTTCCATAATCAGTTTAAACGATAAATTGGACACTGCACAAATCACCCCCCCTCTTGTGATGTATTGAAGTGTAAAACATCAATTGGTATCAAAGCAGGTTATCCTTGAAGGGTATAACACCTTAGGAACAGATCAAGATGAGCGCACCACATGGAAAATGGGAAGGGCAATCCACTGATAGGCCTCCACTCCTTAGTGGCAGTACTACTCTTGGTGGAAAAACAGGATGAGAGATCACATCATCGGAGAAGACTATCAGCTATGGGACATTGTCACTGATGGTCCCCTAGCTACCATGAAGAAGAATGCTGAAGGAGTAGATGTGCCGAAAACAAGAGCTGACTGTAATGCTGAGGACTTAAGGAAATGGAAAAAGAATGCTAAGGCCAAGAAATGGCTTATGTGTGGACTTGGTTTAGACGAGTACAGTAGAATTCAAAGCTGTACCACTACTAAGGAAATCTGGGACACTTTGCAAGTGGATCATAAAGGAACACCTCAAGTGAAGAGGTCCAGAGGAACACTGTTGTAATCCCACTATGAGAATTTCACCATGAAGGAAGGGGAAACCATTCAGGAGATGTATACAAGGTTCACCACACTGACAAATGAACTTAAGTCTCTTCGAAGGGTTATTCTTGAAGAAGACAAAGTTGAGAATATTTTGACAAGGATTTTGCCAGTCTCTTGGGAAAGAAAAATCACTTGCTATTCAGGAATCAAAGAACATTTCCACTCTTAAGTTGGATGAGCTAATTGGAAATCTCACTGCCTATGAACTTAGAAGGAAAACCATGAAGATGGATGCACCCAAGAAGGAAAGGAACCTGGCACTAAGAATCACTGAAGGTGCTGATCTAGAGGAGGATGAAATGACCATGATCACAAAGGACTTCAAGAAGTACCTAATGAGAGGAAGGGGTCCTTTAAGAAGTAGAATTTACAGCAAACCAAAGGTTCCTAAAAAGCAAATCAATGAGGGGTGTTACAAGTGTGGGAAGACTGATCACCACATCAAAAACTGCCCTCAATGGGGAATTGAATGGAAGAAGGAAATAGGTGAACAAAGGAACATGTTCAACCCAAGAAGAACAAAGGATCAACAAAGGCTATGGTTGCTGCTTGGGGAGAAAGCTCAGATGAGGACTCAGAGGATGAAGATGGAGATGAACAAGCACTTATGGCAATTGGAGAACCCGATGAGGAATCTGAGGTAAGTATAATTCATGTCAAAGACAAGATTAAATTTTTGTCTAAAGAAAGGCTATCTGAGTTACTCCTGGATTTCGTTAATGAATTTGAGGATCTAAACAATGAAAAGGAACATCTGTCTAAGGAGTGTGTGATTTTGAAAGCTAAGTGCAAAAATCTGGAACTTAGGGCTAGTGAAAGTGATAGTAAAAATGCTGAGTTAAAGAACCAGGTTCATGAATTTGACACCACTTCCTAGAGCTAAGATCTAAAAATCTAAAACTGAAATTAGGAACAGGTAAAAATAAAGTTGATCACACACAACTCACATTAGAAGAAAACATGGGAAAATGAAAGACGAGTTGTACTAAAGAGATGAGCAGATAAGAGTCCTTAAGGAGGATCTAAGTAAGGTTAAGCACGAGCTAGACAGAACCTGTAAATGGAATAGGTTCTCCGATGCACTTTCATGGCTACATGAACACCATAGTAGCAAAACATGGCTACGGGACCCCTGCACCTAAGTGGGATCCCAAAAGCAAGTACCTCACACTTCCTGAGAACAGTATCTGCACATACTGTTGTAAGACTTGTCACTATAAAAGTGAATGTAATGCAAAAGAAAAGGCTAGTCAAAAGAATAAAATATTTGTTCAAGGGAAAAGTAGGCTACCGCGATGGGCCAAAAAGAATTTGATTCACCATTTTGCCTATAGAAAGGGACCCAAACTAGTTTGGGTTCCTAAGACTAACCCCTGATTTCCTTTTGCGGGTCCAAGTCAAGGGGAGCAACCAAATATGGTACATGGATAGTGGCTGCTCAAAGCATATGACAGGAAGCAAGAACCAGTTCCTTCCACTTAAGAACCTCAAATGAGGTAATATCTCCTTTGGAAATGGGAAGAAAGGTGAAATCATTGGGGTTGGAAAGGTAGGTAAGACTGATTCTCACTCTATTGAGAATGTCTACTTGATAGATGGCCTAAAATACAGCCAAATCAATGTATCATAATTGTGTGATAGAGGTAACTTGGTAGCATTCACCTCTACCAAATGTTTTGTGATAAATCTTACCACTAACAAGATTGTTTTGCAGGGAAAAAGAGTAAACAATATTTAAATTGTAGATCTGTCCACACTTTCAGAAAATAAACTCACTTGCTTAAGTGTGTTGGATAATGATCCCCTCATTTGGCACAAAAGACTTGGACATGCCAGTCTAAGTCAACTCAACAAACTAGTCTTCAGGGACTTGGTGATAGGACTGCCTAACATTAAGTTCAAGGAAGACAAAGTTTGAGAGGCTTGTGCAAGGGGGAAGCAGGTAAGATCCTCTTTCAAAAGCAAGAAAATGGTAAGTACCACCAGAACGATGGAACTGGTCCATATGTATCTTTGTGGACCAATGAGAACTCTGAGAAGAGGTGGTAAGAGATATGTTATAGTGCTTGTTAATGATTATTCTAGGTTTAATTGAACACTGTTTCTGATATCTAAAAATGAAGCATTCGACCTGTTCACTTCCTTTGTTAGAAAAACTCAAAAAACAACTAGGTAATCAACTTGCATCAATTAGGTCTGATCATGGTACTGAATTTGAAATGCTAAATTTGCTGAATTTTGTGATGTGCATGGCATAGATCATAAATTTTCTACACCTAGGACTTCCCAACAAAATGGTGTAGTTGAAAGAAAGAATAGGATACTGGAATTAATGGCTAGGACTATGCTTCGTTCTAGTAAACTGCCTCATAGTTTCTGGGTAGAAGCTGTGAACACTGCATGTTACATCATAAATAGGTGCATGTCCAGACCTCTTGTTGAGAAGACTCCCTATGAGTTACTTAAAGGGAGAGAGGCAAATATATCCCATCTTAGGGCATTTGGATGCAAGTGCTTTGTGCACAATAATGGCAAAGACTCCCTAGGTAAGTATGATCCCAGAAGTGATGAGGGAGTATTCTTGGGATATTATTCACATAGTAAAGCTTATAAGATCTATATCAAAAGAGCTATGTATGTAGAAGAAAGTGTACATGTGATTTTTGATGAAACTAACATTCTTTCTGAGAGACAGGAACATGAAGATGAAGCAATTGGGCTGGTAAGAAATTTAAATGAAATCACAGCCCAGACTGAAGCTGCACCAGAAGAAGGAACATGTGATGGAACATGTTCTTCTACTTAGGGCAACCTGACAGGGGGAACTGAACAAAGAGGAACTGAATCTCAAACCTCGATGGAACCTGTCCATGAATTGGTTCCACAGCAACAAAGCATTTAAAGAACATCAAGGGAAAACCAGTTGGTTGTGAAATCTTACAAGTATCAAAGTTCTCATCCCATTGAGAATATAATCATTGACCCAACCTCCGGAATCAAAACCAGATCTTTATTAAAGAATCTTTGTGCTTTTGATGCTTCCTTATCTCTTATTCAACCTAAAAATATTGCTGAGGCTTTGCAGGATGCAGACTGGGTAAATTCAATACAAGATGAACTCAACCAATTCGAAAGGAGTCGAGTTTGGCATCTAGTACCAAGACCCAAGGACATATAAGTAATTAGCACAAAATGGGTCTTCAGAAATAAAAACCTTAAGTAGAGATCACTTTGAGAGGAACAGGTTGGAATTAGGGATGATTAAGATCACCTAAAAGGACCAGTTCAAAGTTAAACGGAAAAAATGAAAAAAAAATATATTTGAGAAAAACAATTATTGGTTAGAAAGTCTGTAAATTTTGTATATAATTAGATTAAATCTTGCTCAGTTTCATACTTTCAATAGTATACTCCTGTGCCATATGCTGAAATGACTCATTAATCTCTAATGATATTTTCTCTGTTTTGGCAAATTTTGAATTACACAAGAGAATTTTCAGTGAAGAACCTGGTTCATCAAGATAAATAGGTATGTTTTCTACACTCTGCATAATTTGAAATAATTATATTTGGATCATGAGCAGAGTCCTACCTAATTCTAAACTCCTTTTGGACTTATCCGTTACAAGTGAACCAGTTCCGTCCAAAAGAGTCATAACCGAATGGAAGTACCTAGATTCTAGGGATATACTCCAACGTCTCTTCAAAACTGAATTTCATTTTGATTTCATTAGACTTCTAAGAGTATGAAAAGTTATAGTTACCCCATCAATTATTCCTTTGTATATTGATCAGCTTTAGTTTATTCCTTACTTCAGCTCTCTCAAGCTGTCAAAAACTCTCATTCTTCTTTCATTTTCCAAACACAATCTAATTCTCTTTTCTTCCATACCCTAGCCCAGATATGCCGAACACCTCTGAAATCCTTTATCACCACCACAGGAAACCACTTCCACACCTTCTACCACTCCTTCAACCACACCAATCTCTAAGAAAAGTAGAGTAAAGATGATGACTCGTAATATTGTCTCTGAAGGAGAGTAGATCAAGAAAATAAACAAGCAATTGAAAGCAGGTAGGGAAGAAGAATCCCAGAAATATGAAGATTCGTTTAAGTCTGCTACTAAGGGGGAAGAATGTAGGTATTCCGAAACTGAACAGGTATCTTCTGGTTCTAAAGTTACTCCCGAGACAATTTCTGAAGTTGCTGCTAATTTGGAGAATAGATTTATATGGTAGGATCTATAGCATGTGTTGAGACTACAGAATCTGGAGAAGTTGGTGGTAAAAATAAAAAGAGAAAAGAAAAGCAGACAAGGGTGCTAGGAGTACTGTGAGGGGAAAGGGTACAAGAGTGGTTGATTCTTCACCCACTCCTGTTGGTCTAACAAAATAAACTGGGGCAATTGCTGTTTGGGAAGAGGAATGTATTGAAGTAGAAGAGAGTGTGAGCAAAACAAGGGGAAGTAGGTTTGGCGAAGCTGCTGAGGGGTTGGTTCAACTTGGGAAAAATATAGATGAACCTGTTCCATCTGAACAGGAAACCCTTGCAGACCTACTGATAGGTTTATCAATGGCACCAAAACTCATGCCATTCCCTATGGTTTCATTCTCACAACTGTGCTTGCACATTTTAAGGTACCTATGAAGAAGTGAGAGGTTCGTTCAAGAAAGGATCATTTTGGGGTTAATACTCTGCTTGCTTGCGATTATGAAGTCAGTGTCACTCCTAATGAACCTGATTCATCTAAAAAGACACCAATCAATAGCATAGTCAGAGTATTGGTACAGGAGAGAGAGGCAAAGGATGCTGAGATAGCACGGCTCAAGACACGATTGGTTGAGGTAGAATCTGAGAGAGTTGTTCTCAGAACTGAACTTGCAAGGGAAAAGGAGAAGAATGATGGAATTCTTCAAGACATGCTGAAACTTCTCCAAGCAAATAACCCAGCCCCCACCTCTTCCAAGCCTTAAATCCTAGCGTAGTGTAGATCAACCAGTGACCCAATTCGGGACTTTTTGTTTCTTTTGCTCATGTTTTCAGTATTTTTATTTTTTCTTATCCTTTATGGTAGAATCTTATTAATCATCAATGAAATTCAGTGTTTTTGCTCTAATTGTTTGTTTATATTTCTTTGATGGTTAAATTTTTTAGCTTGATCTATGATGATTAATCCATGATTGCATTTGAAATAGCCCTAGTGGCCATGAGTAAGCTTTAAAATCTGGTTATCTCACATTTTTATGCAACTTTTTGATGATGCCAAAAGGGGAAAAAATAAATAGGTTGTGCTTTAAACAAGTGTTGTTTAGCTTTGAACAAGTGATGTTTATAACCTAATATACCTGGTCCTTGATGATAAGTGATAAAAAGGAAAAATGTTTCTAACATTGTGTTGATGTTGAGCTGAGTTGAAACAGGGCCTAAGCTTATGAAAAGCACAGAGTTTGTCATCATCAAAAAGGGGGAAGTTGTTGGCCCAAGTAAAGGTTAGTTTTGAAGACTGACAAAGGAACTTAGTCATGAACTAGGTTCATCCCTCTAGGTCCATCCCCTGTGTGCATAGAAATGGGCAGATTCGAGTATGTGGGATGCACGTGAAGGAGATAAGCTTAACTTGGTATATTTGATATCTCTTGATCGAAAAGGTTGCATAATTGATAAGGAGAAGGACTCCTTAATCAAAGAGAACACTGTCCAAGATAGGGAAGGAGTTAGAAGTTGAAATCAACTAGAACTCTTCCACCAAGAGAGAGTAGCATCAGAATTCTAGTTAATCTTTACTTACTAACTCTATAAATATCAGTGTTGTTATCTTTTACAGGTGTTGCACAAATGCAGAAGTTAAACGTGAATTGAGAGCAAAATAGCAAGGCAATTTTGTAAGTAGTTCGTGTGTGATTCAAGTGTGCAAACCTGAAGCTACGTGAACCAGATAGAAGAACCAGTTCCAAGTGTCTGTCTTTTGTTATAGCTTAATTGTAGTAGGTGTTTCCATATTGTACCTTTCAGCTTTGTCGAGAGGCAATTGTAATAGGTACTCAGAGTATTCAAGTTAGAGTTAACTTGAAGTTGTCGCAACAGTTAGAGGTTGTGTGCTACAGCGGGATTAGAGGTAATCCTTAGGTTTACAAAGAGTTTTGTGAATACTGTTTTGGCTCAGTGAATTAGTGCAGTGTTGGGGAAAATCCTACTGAGTAGTAGGTCGTGGTTTTTCACCTTTTGAGCTGGGTGTTTTCCACGTAAAAATACTTGTCTTCTTTACTTTCTGCATTTATTATTCCGCAACAGTTGTATAAGGAACACATAGAAGAACTAGGTCCTCCCATAATCAGTTTAAGCAAAAAATTGGACACCATACAAATCACCCCCTCTAGTGTGTTAATGAAGTATAAAACATCATAGATCCGCCTTTGTCCTATGTTGCACATTTCAGATATCAAAATGACGAGGGACAAAAGAAACTACTCCATACAATGTTCGGTGGAGATTGCTTTAGGTCATGTGGTCTCTATTATTATAACTCCACATTAGAGTCCTCTATATTTTGGTCATCGATAGAAAATGTCATCAATGCCGTCTTTTATTCGATTCCCACTTTCCGCAAGTTCTTGGCAACCCCCATCGCGACCAAATTGTGTTCCTGATAAACCTGTAATTTTCAAGGAAACAAACGATATGAATGCCTTTATTAAAAAAATGGCAAACATCACGTCAATTACAAATACATCATAGATTCTAAGAATGCATTGCTTGCCTGCTCAGAAACTGATCACCAGCTAAGTGAGTTGGTTTATGTGATCGACGTTGTGGAACTACATGGCCTTCTAAAAGATCAAAAATCATAATTAAATTAAACAAAATGTTTAAGAACTATGATATAAATAGCATATTAAGTTATGAACAACTAAAAATGATGAAGGTTGTGATATACAAAATTCTTCCTGCACTATGCTAATAACATCCAAATGCATTTATAATGGGATAATTAGCACTTGTATATGTGTATGAGGCGAGCCCCTTTTTTATGTAAAGATGTGCGCGACACCCTTTCTTATATAGATGTGTCTAAGCCTTTTACATGTGTGTCCGAGTGGACAGACCAAGTAGAGGAGAAAAAATACTTAGAAACAAATAGAGAAGTACCATTCTAAGTTTTGTCAAATATTTTCTGATATCGAAATCTTTTTAATTTCACATTTTATGATAAAGAGTAATTTTTAAAAAGATACCTGTATATGGTCAAAATTGGACTTACCCTTTTTTGTTCGACTGACCGAGGCTAGAGCATGATAGGTCAAGGTTTGGCTTCGATTTATATCAGACTATGGTGCAAGGTTGAGCCATCGAGACCCTGAGGCCGATTAAGTTTGAGACCCTGATGTCGATTAAGATCGAGGTCAACCAAGACCGAGATTAAATAAGATGGAGATTGAAGGGAGCCTACCATATCAAGTAACAGAAAACCGAGATATCCGTGATCGGGCAAAGATCACGGAGAGAATCTCGGCACGTATCAAGTCAAGACCGGTTTTTTAGCCAATCATGGGATTTCCTTCCATATTTAGAATTGTACTTTAAGTAGAATTCCTCTACTATATAAAGGGGATTCTAATAATTTTGTATACATGATATTCACGCATAACAAAGCATTA
>NW_017674885.1:0-4165 GCF_001879085.1 Nicotiana attenuata
GTTGTGAGACCTATGTAACCTAGGGCTCTGATACCAACTTGTCACGACCCGGATTTTCCACCATCGGGAGTCGTGATGGCGCCTACTAACGGAGCTAGGCAAGCCAACTTTAATTAACAAATTCATTAAACACATGTTCCCTTTTTGACAATCAACGGCATTAAATAAAGGCGACGGAATTAAATCGTAAGCGGAAGACTTAAATGTAGATAGATAATCGACCATACAGAAGTTCTACACATATATCTCTACCCCCGGACTGGAGTCACATACTCACGAACATCTAAGGAATTCTACATACAAGGTCTGAAAGAAACATAATCTGTTTATCTCGGGTACAATGAGATGACAGCCAAAAATGTAAAGATAGAAGGGAGACGCCGGGCCTGCGGACGCCTGCAAGCTACCTCGGGTCTCTCTCTGGACTGAAGGTACGCCCCCGTGCTAATGCTGCTGCTGCTCAAAACCTGGACCTGTGCCAAAAATGCACAGAGCGTAGCATCAGCACAACCGACCTTATGTGCTGGTAAGTGTCTAGCCTAACCCCGGCGAAGTAGTGACGAGGCTAGACTGGACACCATATAAACCTGTGTAGTTATAAATATACACGGAAGCAAAATACCAAGCAACTAAAAAATATGGGAGGGGGAAACATGCTGTGGGGAGATAACAACAGTAACAGTAAATTCGAGGTATTCAATCTAGGTGCAACTAATAGTTTAAAGCGAACAAGTAACTAATACCGACAGTAAACACGTTTGCATCAATAACTGTTGCGGCGTGCAACCCGATCCACAATTACCACTGTTGCGGCGTGCAACCCGATCCACATATAACATTGTTGCGGCGTGCAACCCGATCCACATATAACATTGTTGCGGCGTGCAACCCGATCCACATATAACATTGTTGCGGCGTGCAACCCGATCCATATATAACATTGTTATGGCGTGCAACCCGATCCGTAATGTACACCTCTCAACCTTGCCCAAGCAACAGTCACAAATAAAGGGCTAGGGAGTAAACAAGTATTTGGAAAGAAATCCCAACAAGGGTACACAAACAACCAATAACAACTATGCAAGAGTAAATCGTTACTTCTCTTTTTCTTTCATTTTCATATCCTAGCTCTCATTAGCACTCGTGTCAAACTCTAATGCAACTCTCATTTCATATGCTCTCACCGTCTGTATTTCAGACCGAGCCAATACTCCACGAAGTTCTACAATCACAATGTCTTTCACAAGGTTTCCACCACGTATAGAGGCCATTATTAGCATGGAAAGCATAACAATATCCAAACAACTCGCATATAAGGACTCACGGTCATGCTAGACCCCAATGTGTAGGAACTCGTCACCATGCCTACACACCGTACTCGATCATTTAGCAATTAGCAAACAAGACTCGACTCCTATTCCCTCAAGCTAGGGTTAAGCCAAACACTTACCTCAACTTCCACGGCCAATATAATCCTCCACAACCGCTTTCCCTCTCGAATTCGGCTCCAACTCGACCAAATCTATGCAATAAGGACTCCATGATATCAATATATGCTAAACAAATCAAACCCAATAACTAATTATAGCTTTTTTTTCATCAATTTACCCCAAAAGGTCAAAAATGCCCCAGGGCCCACATGGTCAAAACCCGAGGTTCGGACCAAAACCCGATTACCCATTCCCCCATGAACTTAGATATATAAGTTATTTTGGAATCGGACCCCGAATTGAGGTCCAAAACCCCCAATTTTAGAAAACCTAGGTTCTACCCTAAATTCCCAATTTTCCCCATTAAAAACCTTTGTTTGGAAGTTGAAATTATGTTTAAAGATGTTAAGGAGTAAAGAAAATCAGTTAGAAAATACTTACCAAACGTTTTGAAGAAGAAGGATCGTTTGGAAAATCGCCTCTTATGTTTTGGGTTTTGAAAAAGTGTAAAAATGGCTGAAAATCCCGACTTATATACTTTGCTGAAGGACTGGCGCGGACCGCACAAGAAAGCACCACGGCCGCGCAGAAGAAGGGAAGAAAATGGCTTTCTGAACCTACCCAGCGCGGACCGCACGATTTTGGTGCGCGGCCGCGCTGGTGTCTTACACCTGGAGCCTTCTCTGAATCTCCCAGCGCGGGCCGCACGAACTTGGTGCGCGGCCGCACTGGTCAAACCAAGGCTGAGGACCTCTCTGAACCTGGCCACGCGGACCGCATGGACTGCACCGCGGCCGCGTGGCTTCCAGCGCGGACCGCGCGGAAATGACCGCGGCCGCGCTGGGGCCTGCAACACTGCAACATCTGATACTTTAAGCCTAAGGCCTCCCTGGACCTAGTCAAAACTCACCCGAGCCCTCGGGGCTCCAAACCAAGCACACACACACTAACTCAAAAACATCCTATGGACTCATCCGTGCGATCCAATTGCCAAAACAACATCGTAATCATCAAATTAGGCCTCAAGACCCTTGATTTCCTTCCAATTTTCATAAGACCTCAAGTTTAGAGTTTTTAGCCCAAAACACGTCAAACGACGTCCAAATCTATCCAAACTTTAAAGAAATTGCTTAAATCATATTTAAGACTTGTGCCGGGCGTCGGAACCAAAATATGAGCCCAACAGCACACTCTTCTAAACAAATAACACTTTCAAATTCTTTAATTATTTTCAGAAAACAATTTCACACAATAATTCATTTCTCGGACTTGGGACCTCGGAATCTGATTCCGGGCACACGCAAGTCCCAAAATTTCCTACGGACCCTCCGGGACTGTCGAATCACGAGTTCGGGTCCGTTTGCCCAAAACGTTGACCAAAGTCAAACTCAATCAATTTGACATCAAATTTATTATTTTTTTCTCACAAATTCATATTTAAACGTTCCGGTTACGCGCCCGGACTGCGCACACAAACTCGAGGCAACCCCAAATGAGGTTTTCGCGGCCTTAGAAGTACAAAGGAGTAGGAATACAGGTGATGACCCCCTTTGGGTCGTCATATTCTCCACCTCTAAAACAACCGTTCGTCCTCGAACGGACAAAAGGAAAAAGTACTTGAGTCGGGGAAAAGATGGGGATAACGGCTCCGCATATCGGACTCGGACTCCCAGGTTGATGCCTCAGGAGGCTGACCTCTCCACTGAACACGAACAGAAGGAAAACTCTTGGATCTCAACTGACGAATCTGCCGGTCCAGAATAGCTACCGGCTCCTCCTCATAGGATAAGTCCTTGTCCAACTGGACAGAACTGAAATCTAACACGTGGGCAGGATCGCCGTGATACCTCCGAAGCATGGATACATGGAAAACTGGATGCACGGCTGATAAGCTGGGTGGCAACGCAAGTCTATAAGCCACCTCTCCCACTCGATCAAGAATCTCAAACAGGCCAATGTACCTAGGGCTAAGCTTGGCTTTCTTCCCAAATCCATCACGCCCTTCATAGGCGACACCCGGAGCAATACCCGTTCACCAACCATGAAAGCTACATCTCGAACCTTACAGTCTGCATAAGTCTTCTGCCTAGACTGTGCTGAACGAAGTCTCTCCTGAATGATCTTGACCTTGTCCAAGGCCCACTGAACCAAATCCGTACCTATCAACCGAGCCTCTCCCGGCTCAAACCATCCAACCGGAGACCGGCATCGCCTACCATATAAAGCCTCATAAGGAGCCATCTGAATGCTCGACTGGTAGCTGTTGTTGTAAGCAAACTCCGCCAAAGGCAAGAACTGATCCCACGAACCTCCAAAATCAATAACACAAGCTCGGAGCATGTCCTCCAAAATCTGAATAGTCCGCTCGAACTGACCGTCCGTCTGGGGATGAAATGCTGTGCTCAAGTCTACCCTTGTGCCCAACTCTCGCTGAACCGCTCTCCAGAAGCCTGAGGTAAACTGCGTACCCCGGTCTGAAATGATAGACACGGGCACACCATGAAGGCGAACAATCTCCTGAATATAGATCTCAGCGAACCTCTCAGAAGAATAGGAGACTGCCACAGGAATGAAATGCGCTAACTTGGTCAGCCTATCAACAATAACCCATATCGCATCAAACTTCTTCCGAGTCAACGGAAGTCCAGCAACAAAGTCCATAGTAATCCGCTCCCATTTCCACTCGGGAAGCTCAATCCTCTGATGTAAACCACCAGGCCTCTGATGCTCGTACT
>NW_017674885.1:6155-71765 GCF_001879085.1 Nicotiana attenuata
ATGTGCTGGTAAGTGTCTAGCCTAACCCCGGCGAAGTAGTGACGAGGCTAGACTGGACACCATATAAACCTGTGTAGTTATAAATATACACGGAAGCAAAATACCAAGCAACTAAAAAATATGGGAGGGGGAAACATGCTGTGGGGAGATAACAACAGTAACAGTAAATTCGAGGTATTCAATCTAGGTGCAACTAATAGTTTAAAGCGAACAAGTAACTAATACCGACAGTAAACACGTTTGCATCAATAACTGTTGCGGCGTGCAACCCGATCCACAATTACCACTGTTGCGGCGTGCAACCCGATCCACATATAACATTGTTGCGGCGTGCAACCCGATCCACATATAACATTGTTGCGGCGTGCAACCCGATCCACATATAACATTGTTGCGGCGTGCAATCCGATCCACATATAACATTGTTGCGGCGTGCAACCCGATCCGTAATGTACACCTCTCAACCTTGCCCAAGCAACAGTCACAAATAAAGGGCTAGGGAGTAAACAAGTATTTGGAAAGAAATCCCCAACAAGGGTACACAAACAACCAATAACAACTATGCAAGAGTAAATCGTTACTTCTCTTTTTCTTTCATTTTCATATCCTAGCTCTCATTAGCACTCGTGTCAAACTCTAATGCAACTCTCATTTCATATGCTCTCACCGTCTGTATTTCAGACCGAGCCAATACTCCACGAAGTTCTACAATCACAATGTCTTTCACAAGGTTTCCACCACGTATAGAGGCCATTATTAGCATGGAAAGCATAACAATATCCAAACAACTCGCATATAAGGACTCACGGTCATGCTAGAATCCAATATATAGGAACTCGTCACCATGCCTACACACCGTACTCGATCATTTAGCAATTAGCAAACAAGACTCGACTCCTATTCCCTCAAGCTAGGGTTAAACCAAACACTTACCTCAACTTCCACGGCCAATACAATCCTCCACAACCGCTTTCCCTCTCGAATTCGGCTCCAACTCGACCAAATCTATGCAATAAGGACTCCATGATATCAATATATGCTAAACAAATCAAACCCAATAACTAATTATAGCTTTTTCATCAATTTACCCCAAAAGGTCAAAAATGCCCCCGGGCCCACATGGTCAAAACCCGAGGTTCGGACCAAAACCCGATTACCCATTCCCCCATGAACTTAGATATATAAGTTATTTTGGAATCGGACCCCGAATTGAGGTCCAAAACCCCCAATTTTAGAAAACCTAGGTTCTACCCTACATTCCCAATTTTCCCATTAAAAACCTTTGTTTGGAAGTTGAAATTATGTTTAAAGATGTTAAGGAGTAAAGAAAATCAGTTAGAAAATACTTACCAAACGTTTTGAAGAAGAAGGATCGTTTGGAAAATCGCCTCTTATGTTTTGGGTTTTGAAAAAGTGTAAAAATGGCTGAAAATCCCGACTTATATACTTTGCTGAAGGACTGGCACGGACCGCACAAAGATGCATCGCGGCCGCGCCAAGGAAGGGAAGAAAATGGCTCTCTGAACCTACCCAGCGCGGACCGCACGATTTTGGTGCGCAGCCGCGCTGGTGTCTTGCACCTGGAGCCTTCTCTGAATCTCCCAGCGCGGACCGCACGAACTTGGTGCGCGGCCGCACTGGTCGAACCAAGGCTGGGGACCCCTCTGATCTGGCCACGCGAACCGCGCGGACTGCACCGCGGCCGCGTGGCTTCCAGCACGGACCGCGCTGAAATGACCGCGGCCACGCTGGGGCCTGCAACACTGCAACATCTGATACTTTAAGCCTAAGGCCTCCCGGGACCTACTCAAAACTCACCCGAGCCCTCGGGGCTCCAAACCAAGCACACACACACTAACTCAAAAACATCATATGGACTCATCCGTGCGATCCAATCGCCAAAACAACATCGTAATTATCAAATTAGGCCTCAAGACCCATGATTTCCTTCCAATTTTCATAAGACCTCAAGTTTAGAGTTGTTAGCCCAAAACACGTCAAACAACGTCCAAATCTAACCAAACTTTACAGAAATTGCTTAAATCATATTTAAGACTTGTGCCGGGCGTCGGAACCAAAATACGAGCCCAACAGCACAGTCTTCTAAACAAATAACACTTTCAAATTCTTTAATTATTTTCATAAAACAATTTCACACAATAATTCATTTCTCGGACTTGGAACCTCGGAATCTGATTCCCGGCACACGCCCAAGTCCCAAAATTTCCTACGGACCCTCCGGGACTGTCGAATCACGAGTCCGGGTCCGTTTGCCCAAAACGTTGACCAAAGTCAAACTCAATCAATTTAACATCAAATTTATTATTTTCCTCACAAATTCATATTTAAACGTTCCGGCTACGCGTCCGGACTGCGCACACAAACTCGAGGCAACCCCAAATGAGGTTTTCGCGGCCTCAGAAGTACAAGGGAGTAGGAATACAGGTGATGACCCCTTTGGGTCGTCACACTAGATCTAGAGTTATAACTATTGATTAGGTTTCTTTTACCTGAATTGTGTGTAAGAGATTCCTATTGAGCATTTCTTACGTGTATTGATAAACTGGACTGTGGACTTTGATTATGTAGATTCATTCTTGTCTTCTTGTTTTGATTTTAGTTACTGTTAGTACTTTGCCATGTTATCCCTCTTGATTACATGTTATTTCGACTAGCTCATTTTTGCTCCAGGTTTGGTATGTCAATTTGACATATTACAAACATTTGAAGCTCATTTCTGTTGGAAAAAAAAAGAGAAAGCAAAGTTGCAATTAGGATTCTACTTGGTGAATTTCAGTAGTACTGAATACTAGGTGTTTTTGAGTCTTCAAATCTAATGAAGTTTGAGAATTATTGAGTCATATGTCGTATAATGAATGGAAATCGGCCCCTATTTTGATTATCATAAAAGTTTGCTCCTTAATTAGTACTTAGAATGTCAATTAATGAAGGCTTGTTTATCTCTTTAAATGATTCAGTGCCTGTGATGTTTAGGGATTCGAAATTGTGACTTGCAAAGCTTGAAAGTTGTACTCATTTTTGCTTTACATAATCCGACTTCTATAAGCTCAAAGACTCGATGGGGATTCCTACCTTCTGGGGATGCCTGATTTCCCCAAGGATTGGGCTTACGTTTGGGCCAGCAATGGAAATCAGATTATGTCCTCATGTGAAGACCGGTTGGTCAAGCCCAACAATCTTTTTTGCGTTGCTTTCTGGGGTTCCCCTGTGCGTTGGCCCTTCCTTGTTTTAAAGTCAGGCCCAGTCTTTAAGAATGAAATACAGATAGTCTCACAATTAATAATTTGGATTCGAGCATTCATTAAAGAGTAGGCATAATTTCCTTAAGCTTGGTTCAGTGAGTTTAATTAGAGGGGGTGAGCCATATTATATAATCCAAACAGTTGTGGCCCTTCAAAACGTAGTCAATATTCTCTTTTAATTTAGAATTCGAGGCGTGCCGCTTAGCTAAATTCCACGGCCCTCGCAAAGTTGCAAACGCGAAAAGCTTTAGGCGCGTTAGTTTAATAACATTACTTTCCTAAACTCGGGTGCGCATTTATGTGACCCAAATCCAACTCTCAACGATGTTGAAATATGTCAAAAACCACGGGTGCATTTATGTGACGTGGTTCTAGACGTGTTTTAACGACGTTGCAATCTTCTTTGATTAAAATAAATAAAAGCGGTTAAAGTTAAAATCTGCACATAGGTTCAAAATTGTATAAAATCAGATAATCAAGCCAGATATGACAGATAAGCGACCGTGCTAGAACCACGGAATCTGGGAATGCCTAACACCTTCTCCCAGGTTAACAGAATTCCTTACTCGGATATCTGGTTCGCAGACTGTTAAACAGAGTCATTCTTTTCCTCGATTCGGGATTCAAACCAGTGACTTGGGACACCATAAATCTCCCAAGTGGCGACTTTGAATCTTTTTACAATAAATCCCGTTTCGATTGTCCTTTAATTGAAAAAACTCCCTTTATTATACCCTTTTCGGGGGTGTAGTAAGAAAAAGGAGGTGTGACACCGGCATAACCCGTGGACCTCCCTGGCATAACCCAAGGAGCCTTTTCTTTCATCCCGGCATAACCCGTGGACCTCCCTGACATAACCCAAGGAGCCTTTTCTTTCAATCCCGGAATAACGCGTGGACCTCCATGGCATAACCCAAGGAGCCTTTTTCTTTCAATCCCGGCATAACCCGTGGACCTCCCTAGCATAACCCAAGGAGCCTTTTTCTTTCAATCTCGGCATAACCCGTGGACCTTCCTGGCATAACCCAAGGATCTTTTTTTATCCCGGCATAACCCGTGGACCTCCCTGGCATAACCCAAGGAGCCTTTTTCTTTCAATCCCGGCATAACCCGTGGACCTCCCTGGCATAACCCAAGGAGCCTTTTTCTTTCAATCCCGGCATAACCCGTGGACCTCCCTGGCATAACCCGAGGAGCCTTTTTCTTTCAATCCCGGCATAAGCCTTTTTCTTTCAATCCCGGCATAAGCCTTTTTTCTTTCAAATCCCGGCATAATCCGCAGACCTCCCTGGCATAACCTAAGGAGCCTTTTTCTTTCAATCCCGGCATAACCCGTGGACCTCCCTGGCATAACCCAAGGAGCCTTTTTCTTTCAATCCCGGCATAACCCGTGGACCTCCCTGGCATAACCCAAGGAGCCTTTTTTCTTTCAATCCCGGCATAACCCGTGGACCTTCCCGGCATAACCCGAGGACCTTCTTCTTTTCCGGCATAACCCGGTCATTTTCCAGCATAACCTGGTAATCCTCCCAATTTAAGGCTTCATTCCCAAGGATACACAATCCTGATTTTTATTGCTTTCAATGAAAAAGTAGTTTAGATTTGTGTTGCAAATAACTCACGAATTTTTTCTAGTGAAAACTGGGGCAGAAAAATTTCGTTCGTTTGTTTGTTTTGGTGTCCGAACAGGTTATGCCTCAAGGCATAGGATTCGAGATGACCGAAAGAATGAATCTCAATCCAGAATAAAGGAAAAGAAGAAAAGAACAAAAAAGAAGTTAACTCAAAATGTTTGAAATGGAGAAGGACGCGGACTGCTCAAAATTTGATTCAAGCACAAGCTTTGCATGTCCCGCTTTGATCCAATGCTGAAGAAAGAACCAGCACCTACAGCTTGCGAGCATCAAGATTCAGATCGGGGTCCACAGCAAATCAGCTAAGACTAAAGATCAAGCTTCAAGAGATTTATAGATAGGAATCTTGTAACTCGTAGTTGATAGGCGTAGATAGCTTAGCTTTGATTTTCCTTTTGGTGTAATAAGGAGGTCAGCAAGCAGTAGCAGCAGCAACAGCAGTGAAATCACAGCTCTCGGTAGTCCCAACTACCAAAACTTCCAAAACTACACTGACCTGATTCCTTTGCAGCCAAGGATATGTAGGCAATCTTTGAAGCAAGGTTCGGTCAGACATTTTTCAAAAATGCTTCTCATGGAGTGCCAAGTGGGAAAAAATCCCTCATAATTGCTCATTTATCTTTGCCCGAAAACCCTTCGTGTCTCCGAGCAAAGAGGGGCAGCTGTGAGCACGTGATTTTTTCCTCGCATGAATTATTCCTACAAGACTCTTGAAATTAGGATTTTTTCTTTTAGTTATTTGATTTTTAGGATTTAATTGCATAATTTTCATGTTTAGTTGCATTTTTGTGTGCATTGTTTAATTTAGATAATTCATAAAAAAATACAAAAATATTGCATTTGTATTTAGGACTTAATTTTACATATTTTTAGATTAATTAGTAATTAGGGTTTTACAAAAATACAAAATCACAAAAAATTGATCTATTTGCTTTGTTTAATTTTAGCTTTGAATTTTGTTTAGTTTTTCTTTAAATTGGTTTAATTATTTGAGTTAATTATTAATTAGAGCTTAATATAATTTGGTAGGGTAATTTAGAGTTAATTTAGCTTTTTTGATTTTAATTTGAAAAGAAAAAGAATTAAAGAGGATCAGATTTTGGGCCAAATCAATTAGAATTCCCCAAGCCCAATTGAAAATTCCCTGAACCCGTCCCAAACCGCCCCATACCAGCCCAAACCCGTTTTAATACCCGGTCCAGTCCCCCCACCAAACGACGTCGTGTGCTCTCCTTTTGATCTCAACCGTCGAGGTTGGAAGATCTAACGGACGAGAACTGAGGACCACTTAATATATAAGAGTCCTAACGACCCTACCCCCCCCCCCCACCTAATCAGTCTCCTCTCACACCCCAGCAACCCTAGAGACAGCCCCTCCTTGAGCCGCCGTCTGTCGCCGCCGGAAATCGCCCACGGCGGCGGCGAGTCCCCAAACCACCCCAAAAATACACCATAGGTTCTCCTCTTCCCCCTCTTTTCAAAACCACACCCCTTTTCCATCAAATCCGGCCTGATTTGCTCGAATTTCAGATCATAAATCCAAACCCTAGCGCCGCCCTTGTTTTCTCCGGTGGCAGCGCCACCACCAATCAACCCCAAACTAACACCGATGGACCACCAGACCTCTGTCATCGCAGATCCATCGTCCTCTTCCCTCGAATCCCCCTCGAGCTCCTCGAATATTGATTCTGAGGTTCAAGCCTTAAGAGTTCAATCTGGATCCTAAACATGCAAGGTTTCTTCTCCAGTATTCACGAGTTTTAGTCCCAATTTTATCGCGGAATAATGTTATTTGCCTGTTCTTCACAAAGAACAGGTGATTGACACTATCTCGCGGTTTAAATTTGAATGACAGTCGAGATCGAATGTGAATAGGTAAGTTTCTATCTATCTTTGTCTCCATTTATGGTTTTGGTTCATCTTTTCTTTCGTCTATATCCTTTTCTTCTCCTTTTCTCTGGTTAAAACTTGACCATTTCTCTGATGGTTCGAATTGTTTGTCCTTGGCTTGTTGAATTTCCATTAATGTTAGGTTTCTGATTTTCTCTTGTTAGGTTAGCCTACTTAGTTTAATTTAATTAGGTTATTTTAATAGCTCAATTAGTTCCCTACTGTTTGTGATATTTAGTTAGCTTAGTATTTAATTTTCTGAATTTACTTAAGTTTTTCTTTTCACATGCACCGGACTCCTGACTTGGGTTTGGGTCACCTTGGTTGCTTGGGCTTTGAGATTAGCTTAGACCCCACTCCATGAGGTTTGGGTTTGGTTCGAATTTGAGCCCAAGTTTATTTGAACCATTAGAGTCCATTGGACTCACAACCCATACCCATTTGGGTTCCTGAAGTAATAATTGTTGGGTTTTAAGGGGTAAATACAGGATTAATCAGGGACAATATAGGTAGTCTAAGTGAGGAAATCTTCAGGGTAACTAACTTGGAAGCTTCTAGCAAGGATTTTCAGCCAATTTCAGGCTTTTAGGTAGATAACTTGGAAAACAAGTCAGAATCCTAGGGACTTTTAAGCAAAAAGCAGAAATTAAAAAGGACCTAAAGGGGTAAAAATAAATCAGCAGGGCTGCCCTAATTGCTTGCCTATAAAGGCATACCATTCTTGCCTTTCATGTCAGATTTTAGAGCCTAAAAGATTTGAGAGCAAAAAGATTTTAGAGCAAAAGGATTTGGAGAGAGCCGAGAGAACTTCAAGAGCTAAATATCCTGCAGATTTTAGTAGATCCAATATAGATTTTAGGGACCTTAGAGATCAGAACCTAGAGATTTAGAAGAGCCAAAATCCTGAAAAATCAAATAATAGCTGAGAAATCATGCAGTAAACATTGTTCCATTTAAACTGATTGATCTTTGAAGTTTTTAAGTTCTGGAATCATTTCTGGATATCCAAAGGGTTAAAAATGAGTTGAAGTTCGTTTGTTATTCAAGTTTTGGGTCAAGCTGTTGATGAAATCACTATTCTATTGGATTTACACTGATTCTATGGGCTCAATTTCCTGGATCTGGGGTCTGTGTTACTGCTGGTGCTGATTGTTGGTGTTTATTCTGCTGGCCTCTCATTTTCTTCTTTGTTTCATTCTCCGAGTACATATTTCTGACCATGGGAATGTAAGAATAGCTTGTTGAAGTGTTTTTGATGGAAATATATGAAGATCTAACTCTTTGTTGTTAGATATTAGAATTTCCTCTTGTGTAGTTTAATTCTTGCAATGTCATGTTAATTCCTTAAACTTAGCATGTTGATGTGAAGTTATAATTGTTCTGAGTCTTGTATTAGAATTGTAATAGTATTGTTAGTAAATTCATTGATTTCCATGTATTCAATCCTGTGGATATCTTCTTTGTTGAAGAGCTGATTGTTTTCCTCTTGAATCCTTATATATTTATGGATCTAAATTGTGGTAGTATACTGCTGTTACCCAGTTATTTCAATTAAAGTTAAAGCATGTATGTGCAAGTGGGATTTGGGGCAGTCTATCGTTTTAAATGCATCATTACATGTTCAGCATTGAGCTTAGATTAGAGTATGGATCCATTATTTTGGGCTTGGGAATTTATTAAAGTTTTTGAGTTTAGGTAAAATTGGTTTTGTATATCACATGATTCACATTAACTTATTTGAGTCTTGGTTAAATAATTGCAGTAGCATTCATTTCTTATATGAGTTCTTGAATGTATTTGAAGATTATGAATTAAAGTTATTTTCAAAACAAAAATCAAAAATGGAAGTGCAGTGATTTGTTAATATGCTGGTAATGGGCCGCTCTTTGAGCCCTGGACCACAGGTCTGCTTGAAACGAATGGTAAGCTTTGGTCATTTGGGCCAGTACGCTTAGCTTTAAGAAATTACCAATTGGGTGACCAAGTCAAGCTGCTGGGCCTATTCCAGGCCCAACACATCGAAAGCCTTGGTCATGATTTCTGTTTTCTTTTGAGTTAATAATTTAAAGGAAGCGCCGGGCCTTCCAAGTTGAGTCGTGGATTCGAACTAAGAACCTCTTCATTGACTGAAGTTGTCCTTGTTTGAAGTCTGGGCTCGATCTTGGGGCTCAAATATTCTTAAATATTTTAATGTTAGTTAATCTCTTTTAATGTTGATTTTTTTTTAAGTCTTTTAATTAGAATAGGAGTTGAACCATAATAGACAATAATAGTTCATGACTCTACGAGCTTTAGTTAGGACATCCTTTAAAATGGAATCGAGGTGTGCCGCGCCAAATAAAATCACAAATTGTGTGGCCCTCGTATAATTATTTCTTTAAAATACTTAGAATTCGAGGCATGCCATTTAGCGAATTTTCATGGCCCTCGCAAAATTAACAACGCGTTAGTTGCTTTAGGCGCGTTCTTTAATAATATTATATTCCTAAACTCGGGTGTGAATTTCATGTGACCCAAATCCAAATCCTAAAACGTTGAATAAAATGTGTTCCGGATAGCGGGTGCATTTCATGTGACGCGATCCAAAGACACGTTTTAGACGACGTTCAATTTTCCTTAAAATTAATTAAAAGCGATAATTAATTTAAAATTGCACTATAGGTTAAAACATGTATTAAAATCAGATAATAGGCCAATTGTGATAGTTTAAGTGACCGTGCTAGAACCACGGAATCCGGGGGTGCCTAACACCTTCCCCGGGTTAACAGAATTACTTATTCAGAATTTCTGGTTCGCAGACTTCAAATGGAAAGTCGAAATCTTCCTCGATTTGGGATTTAAAATAAACCGGTGACTTGGGACACCAGAAACAAACCTATCCCTAGTGGAGACTCTGAACAAAATTCATTAAATAATCTCATTTCGAATAATGTCCCTTAAATTGGAAAAATTCCATTATACACTATCCTTCGGGGTGGGTGTGTAAAAGGAGGTGCAACAGACTAGGATTCACACCAGTATAAAAATTCCGGTGTCTTTAATTCCTGCACTTACTTTCTACATCTTACCTTCTGTCTTTATAACTGTTAATTTATTACATCTAGTCGACTATTTGATAAACTAGTCAACTAATAAGAGAATAAGTTTAAAAATATATAATTTACCCCCTCTTGTACTTTCAAGAAGGAGGAGGAGAAAGGAGGCTGGAGTTGTTTAAAAAGTGTGTACAAGTTAAAACTTTTAAAAAAAAAATGGGTATAGGTTAAATGGGGGCGACCAAATAGGGCGCCCCGTGCAATTTTTACAATGTGTTAGTACTTGAACAAAGTATAATTTGACTTGAATCAAACTTGAGTTATTTTTTCCATTTGATTTTCGAGCTTTCTCGGTTGATTAGCAAGATTTTATAAAAAAATTTATCAGACCATGATTCTTGTTATTGTTCGAGGTGAGAAAGATCCGAATTTTCCATAAGAGTACTTTTCCGAAGCGATAACTGCGAAACAAACAGGACTAGGACGAAAAAACTACAGTTATCCTGCTTCCTAGGAGGCTAGACCAAGCAGCAGAGTGTCAAATTTGGCAGATGCCTGCTAAAATATCCATTAATGGCACTCTTGTTTATAAATGCTGAAGCTGATGCACTTGTTTAGCAGTTGTGGCAGTTGAGGATACTCTTTTCACCATTAATGCTTTTTATATCGTTTACTACTTCCAAATTGAGCATACATTAGTGCAAGCAGACTAAAAAAACCTATGCTCCAACACACAAGTAGGCCACATTGTGGTTTCAAGATATCCTTTTACACTACTCCTCCCCTCCACTTTATTTGACTTTTTGGTCTTTCTTTTGTGATGCATAATATTTGATTTTTTCAGATATCAAAAAGGAATTAATATCTTTTTTCCAAAGTTGCGCTTCAAGTAGGAGTATTTGTTATATTTCCAATGAACAAATTAAGGTTAATATGGTCAATTGCAAAGTTTCCCTTGAAATAAGAAGTCTAGGAGTATTTCTTATATTTTCAACGAACAAATTAAGGTTAATATGGTCAATTTCATTATTAACTAATGCTAAGAAGTAAATTCCTTAATATGTGTAAAAACAAATTAAAATTGTAATTAAAGTGGACGGGAATGAGTACTCTTTTACACTATATTTTGGGATATTTAAAGTTGGCACTTACTTTGTGTGAACATAGTTATATTTTGAAAATTCTTCTAACTCTCTTTAAATATTTATTATTCGAGTTGAAAATACAATAAATGTGTTAGCAGCCTCTGCCATCATGTTACATCACACCCAGAGTACATGTACAAGTGTTTACACCAAACTAACGAATATAAGCCAAGTGATTTTGATCTATATATTTATTACTTAACTATGGTTAAGCAATATATATTTTTACTTGAATTTTTAATTATTAAGATTAATATGCTTAATTTGATGTATACATCGGGAGCGAAAAAAATATTGAGTACTCAATTCATCCGATTTGTATGAGGAAGTTTTCATTTTTTTGAATGTCTCTATTTGCAATAAATTTGGTCAAAAAAAGAAAGTTGCAATGACAAACAACTATAAAGAAAAAGGGATTTTATTAATAAATATTTTAGCTTACAATTCTGTTTATCCCTTGATTCTACCCTCCGATTTATTCTACGTGATTCAAGGGCCTTAGCGGCGTATTTCTCCAACGTAGGACTTTAAGCAAGACATATTTGACTTGTCATTGATCTCTTAATGAATATTCCAAGAGTTTCATGAAATTTCGAAGATCTCATATTTGATTTTTTTGTGCATATTCCGGAGTTTATGGTATCGATGGGATCCTCTTTGAAGGACATATTTAGCCTTATTTATAGGCATGAATAAGTTAAGTAGTATTAAACTTTATATTCAATCAAATATCATCATTTTAAGAGACAAAACATTGGAGGGTAGAAAAGCTTGTATTTGTACTTGCATGACACACTGGAAAGGAGCATTGAGCATGTAAAATATCTATATTTATGGTTCTTGAAACAGCTGTTGGAAATATGAAAATGGAAACATAGTTTTCACAGTATATAATATAAGAGCTTTGCATCAAAAAAAGGATGTTACAAGACTTCATGGGAACTCAGTTCAAGGCTGCTCTTTTTCTCTTGTTCTTTTACTCAGTGTTAGCTAAGCAAAACCAACTGAGTTCCAACTTGGAATATCAAGATTTGCTGAACCTCAGGTCATCTTTGGGCATCAGAGCTAGAGATTGGCCAAGAAAATCAGACCCCTGCTCCAATTGGACTGGAATTGGTTGCACCAATGGCAAAGTTACAAGTATAAAGTTAACTGGAGTAAGAAGAAGTCACAAAGGAAGCTTGTTTCCACAGTTTGCTGTTGATTCTTTGGCCAATTTTACTCAGTTGACATCCTTTAACTCATCAGGTTTTATTCTTCTAGGGCCAAATCCAGATTGGTTTGGTCAAAGATTAACTCAGCTCAAAGAACTTGATCTTAGTTCAAGCTCAATTCTTGGTTCACTTCCACCATCATTTGGAAGTTTAAGTAAACTTACTTCTCTATCTTTGTCTAGTAATTCAATTACAGGTACTATTCCTACAGAATTTGGGAAGTTGAGTTCTTTAAATGTTCTTAATCTTTCTGGCAATTCACTCACAGGTTCAATTCCAACTTCTTTTTCAAATATTGAGAATCTCACTGTTCTTGATTTGTCTTCAAATTTGTTGTCTGGTCCAATCCCTATTGAATTTGGTTCACTTCATGGCCTTAAGTTCCTCAGCTTGTCCAATAATAGTCTGAGTTCTTATATTCCTGCTCAGCTAGCAAATCTTTCTCAATTAGTAGAACTTGATCTTGGCTATAATTACTTGTCAGGGTCATTGCCAGAAGATTTCTCAAGATTGAGGAATTTAAGAAAATTGTTAATTGGAAACAATGAACTAGAAGGTGAATTGCCTGGTACCTTGTTTTCAAATCTTTCTCTAATGGAGTATATAGTTCTCAGTTGGAATCGATTCGAAGGCGAAATTCCTGATGTTTTGTGGTCATTTTCCCACTTAAGGATTCTTGATATTTCAGGGAACAACTTCACTGGTGTAGTTTCAAATCTTACCTATTTTAGTGCCAGTGGTGCTTCATATAACCTTTCAAATAATCTCTTCTTCGGAAATGTGGCGTTTGATATTCGGAATTTTCAATCAATTGATCTGTCCAACAACTATTTTCAAGGTCTAGCACCCAATAATTCTGGCGTTCAAGTTATGAGTAATTGCTTTACAGGGTCTTTGAATCAGAGGAGTTCAGAAGATTGTCGTAAATTTTATGCTGATAGGGGTCTAGTTTTTGTCAATGGCGGCACCAATAGCACAAGCCAAACTCCAGCACAAAGACCTTCAAAGAGCGGGCATACGCGCCTTCTTATAATGGTTGGAGTTTTTGGTGGGCTTGGGGTTCTTATGCTTTTGGCATTAGCCATTCTATTGTTTTTTAAGATATGCTACAGAGGAAATTCAAGTGAAAGAGGCACTTCAAACGTTAGTCCTGTCGTGGAAGGAGACAATCGGGCTGTGAAGTTCTCTGGTGATATATCTGGCGGTTCAGTAGAATCATTTACTTATGAGCAGATACTCCATGCCACAAGCAACCTCAATGAAGCAAACGTTATCAAGCACGGTCACACTGGAGACATTTTCCGGGGAATATTGGAAGGCGGTGTCCCCATAGTTATCAAGAAAGTTAGTTTACTTCTGTCTGGAAAAGAGTCATACAAGTTGGAGTTGGATTTGTTAAACTGGATAACACACCATAGGTTTGTCCCTTTATTGGGACACAGCATAGAGCATGAGAGTGAGAAATTCTTGGTCTACAAATATATGTGCAATGGAGATTTGTTTAGTTTGTTGTCCAGGGATACAGATTTAGGAGACGAAAATCGACAGTCTTTGGATTGGATAACGAGATTAAAAATTGCAATAGGAACTGCAGAAGGTTTAGCTTATTTACACCATGAGTGTAATCCTCCCCTTGTTCATAGGTATTTGTTTCTTTCACTTTTTCACATTCTTGTTTTTCTCCTCAAATGATGATACACTATATTTTTGTCTGTAACAGAACCATTATTAAGTTCAAGTTATTGTAAAGTTCTACACCAAGCTAATTATATTCTGTATTTTCTGGTTGAAGAGATGTTCAAGCTAGCAGTATCCTTCTCGACGATAAATTTGAAGTAAGGCTGGGAAGTTTGACCGAAGTGCGTACACAGGAAGGTGATAATCACAATTTGATCACAAAGTTCTTCCACATGCCAAAGTAAGTTATTTCTAAATATATATTAAGGTTGTGTCATCTTTCCTGCTATTTCTACTTTTAGCATTTCCTTTTAGAAACTACGAATGCTTTTATGTAATTTGTACATGTTTCATGACTAGTTACCCATATTGCTTTTTGTTCAATGTTCTAAGACATTTCTTCTTGACAATATACAGGAATGCTGAGGGAGACCCTGCTGGTATGTAGCTAGTATTCTTTTCGTAAAAACACATAGTTGGACTTTAGAGTTATCGTTCCAATTTTTCATGCTGGCCTTATACATGAACAGGATCTTCATTTACAAGTTGCACTTATGATATATACTGTTTCGGGAAGGTCTTACTCGAGCTTGTAACTGGTAAGGTTGGCATAAGCCAGTCAGATGATGCCTCAACCAAGGAGTGGTTGGACAAATTTCTTCCTTTCATCACTATACGGGAGAAAGAATTAGTGGCCAACATCGTCGATCCATCTCTAATTCTAGATGAGGACTTACTGGAAGAGATGTGGGCTGTAGCAATAGTAGCTAAAGCATGTCTTCATCCGAGGCCTTCCAAACGTCCTGAGATAAGACGCCTCCTAAAAGCACTAGAGAACCCTTTCAAGGTTGTTAGGGAAGGAAGTTTCAACTCTACAAGGCTACGAACAACTTCATTGAGGCGATCGTGGAGTGTTGCTTTTCTTGGTAGTTGGCACTATAGCTCACAAGATAGTATAAATGCCAGTGGCCAAACAAGCAAAGAGGGTATGAACTACCTAAAACAGTCAGGACGAGTAGGATCTCATTCTCATAGCAGCGGGAATGAACATTCATCCTCGTGTAAGAGATCATCCAGTGAGATTTTCCCCGAACCTCAGGAGACGCTAGATATAGAAGGACAGGACATGAACTAGCCATCCTGTGAGTCCAAAGGTATCTCATAATTTGCAGTTAACCTATGCCAAATGCATTTCTGCAGGCAAGCGTTTTGTAAGTATCAGGGCTTTTGATTTTTTATTACATGAGCGGCCTATGATCGTTGCGGATACATGGGCCCACGTGCTACACGCAAGAATGAATTGTCATACGGTTGGTAAACTCTTTCCTTCTCTGTGCAGCCTATCAAATTGGATCAGTATTTTTGAATATGTCGTTACACCATGTACATGTATTCTGTTTTTCTTCTTTTCTTTTCTTTTTTTGATGTGCGACAAATGCTCTAGTCTTTGTAAACTTTCAAAAGTTTATCCTGTCAGATGTGTTGATGACAAAAAAGTTGATATTAAAGGATGTTCAGTCCTTTGTATTCCCCTCTTTATTCGGTAAACTATGTTCCTTGGTTGTGTGCAAAAATACAGATGTGATGGAAAACAAGCATACAATTGTGTCAAGGGTCTCCACTATATGATGTTCTACACGTCAATACCACATAAGAGGGGGTGATTTGTGTGGTACCTAATTTTGGCACTAGAAGAACCTGGTTCTTCTAAATGTACTTACTATGACTGTTTGCGGAATTAAGAGTACATAAAATAAAGAACACAGAGATTTTTACGTGGAAAATACCCGGCTCAAAAGGTGAAAAAAAACCACGACCTACTACTCAGTAGGATTTTCCCAAACTTCCACTAAAATCACTGAGCCAAAACAGCATTTACAAAACTCTTGTAAACCTAAGGATTAAACCCTAATCCCAGTGTGGCATACAGTCTCAACTGTCACGACACTTTCAAGTTAACTCACTCAAAAGTACCTAATACAATTGCTTCTGTGAAAGCTGAAAGGTACAATATGAAACACCTACTACAATTGAACTAGAATAAAAGAAAGACACAATGGAATTGGTTCTTCTATCTTGTCCAAGTAGCTTCAGGAATGCACACTTGAATCTCACGTAAATTGCTTGCAAAAAGCCTTGCTATTTTGCTCTTCAATTTAGTTTCACTTCTGCGTTTGTGCAATCCCTGTAAAAGAGAACAATCATTATTATTTATAGAGTTAGTAATCAGAGTTTGATTAAAACTCGAATTACTGATCCTTAATCAAATTCGAGTCCTAGAACAATTCAAACTCCAATCCTTATTCTTGATTCGGATGTAGTTCTCTTCACATAAGGAGACTTCAACTCCTTATCCTATGCAACCTTTTCGATCAACTCAGAAGATATTGTTGCTGACCCTTGAGACTTATCTTCACACATATGTCACATGTATAAGTATATCAACACTGTGTATGTCTCACATGATGGACCTGGTTCATGACTGAGTTCATTTTGTCAATCTTCAAAACTTCATCTGAACTTGGGCCAACACTATATAATCCAGATTTACAGTTTCAAGATCTCATATTTTGTGATTGCATGGAAAAAAAAAGTGATACAATTGATCTATAAATTCCTTGGTGGCCTAAATAAGTCCAAGAAACTCAATACAACATGTATCAGTGATTCGGTATCAATCCCTATATACATATGTGGGGGAAAAGCACATGATAGATTTTCGACAAAAAACTCACAACATCTAAATTCTAAATCCGCCACTATTTAGAGAAAGAGGAGAGGATCATGTAACATATATTCTTCACCAGGCCTATTGTGTTTATCAGGCGAAGACATGCTCAAGTTTGTCACTTGACTGGTAGAATTCAGATGTGAGCATATAACTCCATCAAAATGACAAAAGCAAATAAAAAAGGTCATATTTTCATTTTTGAAAAAATTGCTGAACCAAAAAGCATAACACGAGATTATTGGAAATATCATAATCACATTAAAGGAACACGTGATTGCTCCGTAATGAAAAGTTCTCCACAATTTTGTGAACTGCAATTTACGAAAGTGAACAACAAAAATTAGTAGCGATGAAAAAAAAACAAGAGCTGTCAAGTTCCAAGTGGAAAACAACATTTACATTAATAGCAGTGTCTGTATACAAAAGGGGATGTAGCTCAAATGGTAGAGCGCTCGCTTTGCATGCGAGAGGCACGGGGTTCGATCCCCCGCATCTCCAATAGTTTTAAATTTTGACAGCTTTCTCAACCAGAGACTCAGCAGCTGAATAATTTAGTCCAAAATTGTGTAGAATCTAATTGTGCGCAAGCTGATTGATCTCGTAAGTTTTTTTTTTTGGTAAAACTAATTCTGAACATTCTCATTTTTATCCATGTAACACGTGTGAAAGATTTTATTTTCTTTAGTTGCAGAATATAATTAAGAGGGAATTCTGTTCATGGTTGCATGTCTTTTGGCTCTCTAAGGGCGTGGCATAAGAAACTGATATGTTCAAATACTCCTATAATAGACTTGTCAAAACAGAAGTCAATTTGATATTTATTTCATGGCTATGCTTCTTTTGTAGCAGACAAAAGGTGATACTAACGAATTCATAAACTTCTTTTTTTTCTTCTCAAGTCTGCTGCACAAATTGTCTCATTTCAGTTTGGACCATCTGCTTATCATTGTAGATCACAATTGTCATCTCTATCATAATAAGCTGTAGCTAATAAAAAATAAAATGACCGTGTCACATACAACTTTCAATGTAATAATAAACAATACTATGTTGTATCAAAAGTAAAATCTGTAGTAAATTGCCTATTTGAATGCAGAATGATAAGGATTATGCAGAGTTCTCATACTACTACAACTTTACAGTGTGAAGGGATTAGCATATGACTGTAAGTGTTGGTTGATTCGTCTGAATAAATACACCAGTATAAAGTAACTGAGAAAAATACTCTATTCTCTTTTATAAACTTTCATAAGAGTTGGAGGTTACAAGGGAGAGATTGGGTAATAAATATGACAAGTTTATGACTTGTTTAAGTCAGATTTGAAGAAGAAAACATAGAATTGAATGACACAGTCACTAATTCAAATTGTATCTCTAGTGCCATAAGGCAATAATATGGCCTACATAGATCTAATCTCTAACTGGAAATTAGGCTTATCATTAAACCTTCATGATTCAAGGAATAATTTGAATAGGTGGTGCTCCAGAAGCCTGAAGCAAATACAACCGACAACACGGTGTACCATCATCAGGGTGAGTTTGTAGTGACCGTGGCAAGCTGCGCAACTTATTGAACAAATTTAGTGGATCATGCAACAGCCCGAAGTGGGCATCCGGATCACCAATTTGAGAAAGTTTAACTTGAGAAAATCCTAGTGATGGCAATAACAGATCAGGCCAATCACAATAGAAATGGAAAATGGAGCTGCACATTTTGGTTGCTTGCTTGTTCATGAAATCTGCTAAAAGTACTGTATGAGCAGAGGCACAGTTATTAGCGATAACGTTGAGTACTTCCATTGCATGAGAGTGTGATAGATAGTAGAGAATTCCCTCTAATACCCACACTGTATTTTTCTTTAACTCTAATCCTGATGCTTGAAGCTTTTTAAGCCAATCTTTTTCTCTTAAATCAGTTCCCACTCTCTTCAATGATTTTGCTGTCAGCATTGGCCGTTTTTGTTCATTGATTGCTTCTTTTAGAACACTAGTTTTCATCTGTAAGACCTCTGGAAAATCAATCTCAAAAATGTCACTTTCTTTCAAGCAACTCAAGCGGTATGCCCTTGTATCCATACCTGCAGATAATCAGATTGATATCACCATTAGTCTGTTCTGTACTAACAACAACATACCCAGTATTATCCCATACTGTGGGGTCTGTAGAGGATAGTGTGTACGCAGACCTTACCCCTATCTTGTGAAGGTAGAGAGGTTGTTTCGACCCTCGACAGTGTTCTGTACTGTCCCCACAAAATGGATTAATCAAACTTGCAAGGGAAGTGAGGAACAGAGAATAGAAAATTGGCAGATCAATACGCTAAGTTTTCGCTATGCACCAAGTTTAAGGAAGGGCCGCATCACATTGTATCTATTGTACACATGCAGCCTTGCATTTTTTGCAAAAGGCTATTTCCACGGGAAGACCTCCTGGTCACAGCAATAACAACTCTTATCATTGTGCCAAGGCTCTCCCTCAGTGAGGAACTGAGAATGCTTGGAGTAAAATCCACACTTATATTGGAATACTCCATCTATTCATAGTTCAAATTCCCTAGTTATTGCGATAACTCAAAGCAAATAAATTTTGCATCACCTATATCAAATCCAGTTGAATGTTTCAATTTAAATAGTCATGACTGCTTTATAGATTGTAGAGATTGCTTATTACCCAAAATTTCTCACTCTCTTTTCTACATTATTGCATGTTTTTCTAAATAAAAATAAGTATCAAGTATAATTTGCTCCGTATGTTGAGTTCGCTAAAGTTCTGTGAAATGAAGTGCCGCTATCACATACTCCTTCTGTTTCATATTAAATGAGGTACTTTCCTTTTTAGTCTGTTCCAAAATAAATGACACATTTCTAAATTTGAAAATAATTCAACTTTAAACTCCTCATTTTACCCATTTTACCCTTAATGAGAAGCTTTTATAACCACACAAAAGTCATGGCCCCACAAAGCTTTACCCCTTAAGCTTTTAAGACCATAAATTTCAAAAGTCTTTCTTTTTTTCCTTAAACTCCGTGCCGAGTCAAACTACCTCATTTAATTTGAAACGGAGGTAGTAATAGTTATTCCGTTCTATACTAGGAGAAATCAATCCATATACTTTGGGCAACAGTGAGGGGATTAAATTCCTTAAGGACACGCAAGAAACTTGTGGGCTCGGAATTATTTTTACATTTTCTGTTCTAAGTTATATTTTCTGATTTTCTATTTTCGAACAGAGATTACTAACAATCTTAAAGAATTTATCTTTATTTTCTGTGTTTATCTCTTTTGTGTTGAGACGGCTGATAAGAGGAAAGATGAAGTAAACAGTACGATTACTGGTGTGATATGGACTATGGAGAGAAATGACTAAATCGAAACTGATCCGAAAAGTCGTTTTCAATCTCTAGCACTTAAACTTACGATGGCTGGCACACGAAGAGAAGAAGAAGTAATCTTTCAGTCCACGGGTGTCTTAGATATTTGGACTATGGTACTCGTCAAGAATGTTAAACATCACAATTGAAAGATTGGAGAGTTTTCAATCCAACTTCCTTTGTTAAACATCACAAAGGAAGGAAACCCAACTTGAATTATTTTAAAGTGTGGGGGTATTTGGCAAAAGTGCAAGTTCCTAAACCCAAAAAGATAAAGATAGGATCAAAAATCGTTTATTGCATTTTCATAGGATATGCAACCAATAGTAAAGCATATCAATTTCTGGTTCATCAATAAAAAAATTTCGACATTCATAATAATATTGTTATAGAGTCAGATAATACTAAATTCCTCAAAATATATATCCGTATAAAAGGGAATATGAGTCGATTGGTGAAGGATCCAAATGACCTCGGGAAGGAACAAAAGAAAGTACATTTAATGAGGAGGATCCAAGACGGAGTAAACGATAAAGAACATCTACTTCATTTGGACCAGATTTTATAACTTTCTTATTGGAAAATGTGCCTCGAACATTAAAAGAAGCTATGTCTTCTTATGCATCATTATTTTGGAAGAGGCGGTCCATAGTGAAATAGAATCCATATTGAACAATCATACTTGGGAATTAGTTGATCTTCCTCCCGGTAACAACCCATTAGGTTTTAAATGGATTTTCAAAAGGAAAAAGAAAGACGATGACATTATTGACAAGTATAAGGCATGACTTGTTGTCAAAAGGTATAGACAACGAGAAGGCCTTAACTATTTTGACACTTATCATTGGTTACAAGAATTATGTTCATACGGATATTAGAATCATTAGTTGTAGTGTATGGTATTGAAAACCATGAAATGGATGTGAAGACATCCTTCTTAAACTAAGATTTGGAGGAAGAAATCTACATGTAACAACCTGAAGGGTTTGTGGTTCTTGGAAGAAATAAAGGTGCACAGACGTGTTAAGTCTTTTATGGACTAAAACAAGCGCCCAAATATGACATGTGAGATTTGATCACATAATTTTGTCAAATGATTTTAAAATCAAGTCATCGTTTGTGGATGATATGTTGATAATGAATAATTTATAAGGCACATGAAATATTTGAAATGTGGGGGCCTTAGCTGTTGCATGATAAAAGTCAATATTAGACGCAATGTCCATACTATCTAAAAGAACTAGATGATATAATTTTTGGACCCCGCGAATGCCTAGTAGATATTGATATGGTAGTCAGTTAATTCACTACTTGTTCTGTCTTAGTGATGACTAGTGATAAAACTACCAATTCAAAAGTTGTTTACGTTCCTTTCCAAAATGTTGTGTTCTTTTTTGAACATTGATAATATTTAGTTATTTTATGAAATGGGTCACTTGGAAGACTGTGACTTTTCATGAAAAGGTACGTCTGTACGTTTTTATATATGTTGGACTATAAGAGCTGAACCAACCGATGAAAATAACAAAAAAAATGCATAACAAGTTGGATTTGTATCATGAGTAAAGTCTATTTGCATATCATATAAATTTGTATTCCATTATGGAATAAGAATAAATAGCAAAAGGCGAAGTGGCTGCGAAATGTGTTAGATAGTAAAAGGTTGAGGCCACAACTGATGCAACCATTCCAACTATTTGTTGCTATATTAAGTATAGTCAATAATTTGATATACAATAGAAAGTCAAGACGTATTAGTCTCCAAAATAAGGAAGTTTTTATTGAACTATCATGACAATGAAACGAGTTTTGAGATATTTAAAATATACTCAAAATTATGATTTTCACTACATAAGTATCTTGCGGTAATGGAGGGTATAGTGATGCAAATTAGATCACTGGTTCGACTACTTCTAAATCTACATGTGGATATAATTTCACAGTCGGTGGAGGAACGGTATCTTAGAAATCATCCAAATAAATGTGTATTGCCTGCTCTATAGTGGAGGTTGAGTTTATAGCCTTAAACAAGGCCGTTGAAGAAGCAGAATGACTCCGTTTCTTGAAGATATTCTATTTTGACCCAAACTGTTAGCACCTATATGCATACATTGCGATAGTCAGGTGACAATAGGAAGGGATGGGAGCATTATGTATAATGAGAAATCTCGTCATATACGACAAAGACATAAAATCATTAGGCAACTACACTCTAGGGGAATTATCCAGATGGATTACGTGAAGTCAAGCGATAATATGTCAGATCCACTTACAAAATGCCTAATTAGAGAGGTAGTTGAGAGATTATCAAAGGGAATGAGACTATTGCCGAGGACAAGTCATTGTGGCGGTAACTCTACCTAGAAGACTGGAGATTCCAAGATCTAGGTTCAAGGAGATCAAACAAAGTCATTAATAACGGTTCAACATTGTCAAATAAAAAAAATTTGGTCCATTCTCGTGATGAGACAATTTCAGTACCAAGGATAAAATGTTAAAGCTTTTTAATGGTTTCTAAGTTTGATACGGGGTATATCAATTAGTGTATTTACGAGATAACACGTTTAAGAATTACCTATGTAAGTGTGGAGTGTAAGCCGCTTCAAGGAGAATTCTGTAAGGCCACTTCTCTATGCACTTATGAAATCAGGTGGTGTTCATGGCTGAAATGAACACGGCAATGAGAACCAAAGACGGTTAAGGGTTGATTGTGTGACTTATGGTTGTCTAGGTATACACCAAAGTTCGACGGTTCAAAGATATCAAATCTACCGATTGGCCAAATATATCCGATATATGTTCACTACGGAAAGTTCAAAGGGGAATCTACTTATACAGATGCGATTAATCCTTACTTGCGAATCACACAATTTTTATGCATATTTTTATACATATGGCCATTCCACATTCATGTGGGGGATTGTTGGGTTTTTTCTAAAGGGTGTGAATGCGAAATGGAAGAGGCACCTCTTGGATTGCACCTCTTCATCTCACACTTTCATGTCTATAAATTTAGAGGCTTGGCCTCATCTTTACAGATGGAAAAATCTGAAAATTTCCTCCTCTCTTTTCTACATTGTTGCATTATTTTTTCAAATAAATTAAATAAGTGTGAAGTGTTATTTGCTCCGTTTGTTGAGTTCGCTGAAGTTCTGTGATTTGAAGTGCCGCTATCACAGAATAGTTATTCCGTTCTATCCCGTGAGAAATTAATTCATATACCTTGGGCAATAGTAAGGGGATTAAATTCCTTAAGGACACACAAGATAAACTTGTGGTCTCGAAATTATTTTTACATTTTCTGTTCTGTGTTCTATTTTTCTGATTTTCTATTTTCGAACACAAATTACTAACAGATTAAAAGATGGAACATTGCATCTTGTTAATGTTCAGTTGCAATGTGCATCTGCAAGTATGAGTCTTTGCAGAATCATTAATCTGATAATTTTATTATAGAATGACTAACATACTCATACTTGAAGTTAATTAGTTCATGATAAGTCACTCCAAGTTACTAACTAAAGAACAAATTGTCTTTGAGTTGCAAGAAGGAACAAATCCGTATATCATTGCCTAAAGATACAACATAGAGTTTAGTTTGATACATCTCCTAATTTACCATAAAAGACAAATTCTTTACGTGTACTCGAATCAAAGTGTCCCGAATAGTGCGTAATGATATGAAAGATTCATTTAGCCAGACTCTTATTAGTTTTGGTTTAAGACATAGTAGTTGATTATATTATTTTTGTCGAGTTTAACTTTTAAATTACAGTATAAAATTTTTTTTACACTATCAAGTCACTTAAAAGATAAGTATAGGTAACCGTCCATAGAAAGTGAGATTCAAAGTAAAGCATATTACCAGGTACAATAGGTTAAAATATAGTGATTATAATTTACACTAAGTTCATTATGTAATTAAGTTAAAAATCATTTTTGATCACCTACCTGCTCCAAGAAGGACAACTTGTGTTGCTCCACCATCAAAGGAACTAAGAGCAGCTTCAATTTGTTTATCAAACCATAGTGTTCGAACAGCAATCATCACACCAGAAACCTCTCTTGCATTATTGAGAAGATCCCTCTTAATCTTTTCATACAAGCTTTTGAGGTATGTTTCTCCTGCTAGTAACTCTGCTAGTGGATCATTTATCACATGCCTCCACAGTGCCCTTCCTGCTGCAATCTGGCACGCTGATTGTCGCGACGTATCCCATTTATGTTCAATTTCTGCATGGAGTTCTCTAATATTATCGGTATACAACGAGTCGGGTAGTATAAATTCTGGCCATTGCTGGACTGAATTCACTTGGTTAGACATTTCTGTGCTAAGACGTTTTAATATAAACTATGAGTTATATAGGAGAAATGTTTTTAGTAGTAGGGAGTAGGGATAAGAAAAGAGAGCCACACAGAACCAATGTCACAGAAAAAAGAACACAAATATCGTGTCCAGCTTCTTTTCGTTACATAAAGAAAGGGAATGAAGGAGGCCACGACTACCATCAATTCGTATAATTTTTTTTGTTGCATTACTATTAGCTGAGAAGGGCATATATAAGAGTGGTCCAATTTTTTCCTAACTCAAGTACACGTTTGTTTCTATTATATTGGTTGTCTGCCTCAAAATCTAGTTTCATGTGCCTGAAAATGGCAAGTCGATCTGAGATATTTGCTTGGTTGGTGTGAGATGTCCGGAGTCCCGATTCAGATTTTAAATCAAGTGGTGCCAAGTGTTAACAGGACCTACTACTTAAGGTGCAAACTTAATACTCGATAGGTCAAAATACAACTCAAACCCAAACATACAAAATGAAACTCGGAGATAGGGAATTACTATATAAATTTCGGAGGATTTAAGATAATAATTTAAGAAAAGTGCATCACCTTTCACTTTTTTTTAATATATATATATATATATATATATATATATATATATATATATATATATATATATATATATATATATATATATATATATATATATATATATCATATCATATCATATTTAAATAGAAACGGCTAAATTAAATGAAATATGTTCTTTTTATACATATGTTTAAAAAGCACTTACCTAAGTTTCAAAATTTTTAAAATAAAATAAGAGGATAGGCAAAAAAAAGCAAAATTGAAATAAAAGGGATGGGAGGTTGAATTATGTTGGATAGGTTCGGTTATGACCTATTATTTGACCTTTCTTGCCCAATTTACATTGACCCAAACAAACTTTAATTGGGATTTGGGTCATGAGCCGTTTACCGATTTGACTCGTTTTGACCGTTAAAGTATGGCCCGACTTGCCAATTTGCCACCATAGTGATGCGATCGGACATGCTGTACACATGCTACATTTGCCGCTGGTTTTGATGTTGATAAGGTCTCGGAAACGTGGTGGGCGTTTGGACATAAGAATTGTACAATTCGGAAAAAGTGAAAAGGTTTCAAGTAAAAATGATATTTGAAAAATAGAATTAGTGTTTGGACATAAATATAATTTTGGGTTGTTTTTGGTTTTTGTGAGTGATCTGACTGAAAATTTTAAAAAACAGTTGATCATGCCCAACTATGCCTTATAAAAAGGACTAAGCGGTCATTGCAAATATAATCCGGTTTACAAATCCGGAGTCGAATCCCACAGAGAACTAAGGCTTAGCTACAGTTGTTCAATATCGCTAAGAAACATTGGTCCAAACAATTTCCTAATTATAAAGATTATAATATTTATTTTTATCTAATTAACTAACAAATACTAGAAAGCAGTAAAACTATCAATTAACAAGGATAAGGATTGGAGACAAGATTAAGGAAGTCTAGAGTTATGATTTCCCCTATTGTCGGAATCCTTTTTGCTACGTTTCCTATAAATTTGCCTAAGTTTTCTCTACCGACCATGAGCGCTCTGAGTGTTGTAATTCTCTCCCGAGTAACTACCATAATTTACTAGACATATTCTCCTGAATTACGCTAGCTGGCATTCAGTACGGCTCAATCACACCATGGTTTCGTTATCCCTAATCCCACCTTTGAACCCTCCATATTGATTCTTCATATACGTTAGGAGTGATGTTGTTCAACAACTACCTAAATATGCACTCTCTCCCGAGTAATACACACTAAATAGGCACAGTCGGTTGAGAGCTCTTCAACCAACCACAATAATAACTTAGTTGAACAAATAGAAAAAATACTACATCAAATCTGTATTAACGTAATAGGAAAATCATCCTCCAACAGGTTCCATCAAAACCCTAGATAACAAATTAGCTATTCATAATAATATGCATAACTACAATACTAGAATTCATAACCAATAATGAAAAATAGGAAGAAGGAAGTGAAAAACTCGAATAAGAATTCTCCGCCTTGCTCCTAGTGTGTTCTTGCCTCCTTAGGTGGAATCCTCGGTGTCCTTAGCCTCCTTAGGTCTAAATTATGTCAAAAGTCCTCAAAATATCGTTTTTCCATGTATATATACCAAGTAGGGTCGGGGCCAAACAATCACACGTTCTCCTACATGAAAAAGGACACTTTTTCCGGACAGGACGTGCGCGGCCGCGGATCAACCGCGGATTGACCGTGCATTTTGACTAGTGTTCTGCCTGACATGCGCGGCCAGTGCGCGTCCGCGCACTTTTCACCCTGTTCTGTTTGGGATTTAGAAAAACGTAAAACATGAAAGTTGTATCCCTGTGGTTTAGCTTTCCAACCATATATTGTGGAGCCCAAATGGAGTTCTGAGCGAAAAGTTATGTGCATTTTGCTAGACAGTGCGCAATATGCCTACTCGATTCTTCGTTTGTTCTTAACTATCATCCGTTGATCCCCGAACACGATCCTGACTTCATTCCTTGGACTTTTACTCAGACTTCAAAGCTCCAAACCACTTGAATTCATTCTATAACATCGACATAGCTCGGAATCACTCATACAAGGCATAAAACACACAATTATTGCAAAACACTAGCGATTAAAGCTCAAACTCAACTGAAGTGCAGTGAATTGGAATGTAATAATTAACTAAAATACGTAATTATAGCCTATCATCAACAACTTTTTGGAATTTTTTAAATTTTTGAAAAATTCTAAAATTCATCTTCAAGTGAAAGTTGAAAATTTTATGACCAAACACTAATTTCGAAGAAAAGTGGAAAAGTTTTCATGGCTAAACAGGCTCTTTGCGTACTTATAGGCGATGTATCTACTACTCCAGTCTTTTTCGTGACATCAAGACCAAATTTGAGAGGAAGGCTCACATTTGTATCGGTGTAATATGCTTCTCCGATAACAACTAGTCCCCAGCTCATTTCCCATGTTCAACTGTGGAATTTTTGGTTGTCTGGAGCTTTCTGTTCTTATATTTACTTTACTTACATTTAAGTATACAAGATATATATCATGTGCTAACCCACATAGGCACGGGAAAAAAGTTGCATACTTAACCTAGGCAGCACAAATCGGCTTCCTATTGTATGGAAATGTATGTTGAGGAGAACTGTCCTCACCTATGGTTGACTGAGAAAAAAATTGAAAACAAGAGACCAATTGATACACAAATATCAGCTGCAAGTGACGTGGATAGCTGTTAGGCAGCTGACTAGACAAATTCAAACGGCAGCTAGGCCTCTTCTTTCACATTTCAGTTTGGCGGGAAAGTTAGTTAAGAGAGTCACACTTTATGCATTTGTTATTTTTGAATTCCTTTCAATTGTCAATTAGTATAAGTATGAGTGATTGTAATAGAGACCATATGCAATTATCATAACACAAATCTAATCTTCCTTCTTCAGATTTTCTTCTCCTCTCTTCTTTCTTCTTTTATTTTTGAATCACTGTTCCATTGTCTCAACTTGATACAAATTTGGTATCAATTGGTATCAAAGCTTGATGTCCTCGCAAAGCAGTAGATGTTGTCATGAGAATCCAATTCCTGATTTACAAGAATAGTATGAAGACCTGGCAGCACAGCAGGTGGATTTGCAAGCTACAATTGATAAAAAAAAAACAGGATTTAAGGGATGATATAGAACGCAGGCACCAGAGATTTCAAATGATCAGCGCACTCAAAAGCTCCATTGATGGAGTGCAGTTACATCAACAGTCTCGAGAGAGTGCATCAACTTCCAATATCAGAGATCCGGGAGCTCAAATGAGACAAGGTATCTTAGGTCCTAACCCTTACTGCACTAATTTCAATGGTCGTGGGGATAATCTGTTGTTTCCTCGATTCAATGGGGAAAATCTAAGAACATGGTTGTATAGAGCTGACCAATACTTCACTGTTGATAATACATCTAATAACCTAAAGGTCGACCTGGTTGTAATGAATTTGGATGAGGCATTAGTTTCACACTAATCGTATCTCAAATATAGAGACTCAGTAATTACACCTAATTGGGAGGAATATTTGGCTGCTTTGATGGAAACATTCAGTGGAGAATTTGCAGATTCGATGTTAGAACTGGAATAGTTAAGGCAAACTGGATCAATGAGGGAGTTCTAATTTTTTTTTGCACGTTTGCTTGCTCAATGTGATCTCTCTGTCAGTCAAGCTATCTCCTGCTTTCTAGGAGGTTTAAAGGAAGAATTGGTAAACCCTGTGAAGATGCATGAACCTCAATCACTCTCTAAAACCAATAGGTTAGCTAGGTTGGCCGAGGCAACCTTAGCAGCTAATACCGGAGCTCACAAACACTATCCCTCAGCTGGCTCTCCTTTGTCTGTGAGGAAACCAACCTATGAACCACCTCCATATAATCCAGCCACCTTATTCCAGCTCTTATGCCCAAACTAGCCTTACCAGCACCAAACACTACCAACATTCCTCGAACTAGGAAAACCATATCTCCTGCTGAGATACAAGCTAGGAGAGCTAATGGTCTTTGCTATTTCTGTGATTAAAAGTATACTCCAGGTCATAAATGTAATCTTCCTAAGCAAATGTTTGTTATGGATTTGAAATTCCCTGAGGAAGAACTGGTGGAGGAAGACATGTCTAAATCTGAGTGTGATTCACCTAATGAAGAATGGTCCAACTCTGAAGGTGACAGTCCTATGATTTCATTGTGTGCTCTTAATGGGCTGTAGGGTGCTCAGACCATTTATGTGACGGGATAGAGTGATAGGCGCCCAATCCAAATTTTATTGGATAGTGGAAGCACCCACAATTTCATTGATGAAGAGTCTGCTAAGAGATTAGATTGCACAATTCACGCTACTAAGGTTGTCGCGCCCCCTTTTTCTCGCGAAATTGGGTTTCGACATTTCTGGACAACTCCTTTTTGAGAGGGTTGGGAATTGGAATGAAAAGAGTCGCCACCTAAAGGATTAAGGTGCGTTAGGGAACCTAGAGTAGATAACTCATGTTACCAGTTTACATCACCAGAGATCGGGTAAGAGCTCGAAATTACCTCGAGGGGAAGGTGTTAGGCACCCCTCAAGGTCCACAATGATGGGTCTCGGCTGAACTCAGCTTATGAATTAGTCTAATAAAGAAGAGAGAAGAATATTTAATAGGTATAGGGGTCCTAAATTTTTTAGCCTAAAGGATCACCCCGTGCAACATAAATAATACTTCGCAACTCCCTCGAGTCGGGGTATTACTCATATTATTCAACGGGCACATACTATCATCTCGTGCTACCCGATTACTATCTTTAAGTTGTTACCTAAAGCGCTCTAATTAATTCTACTTCGTCCCTATGCGTGCACTACCCGTCCCTTACCTATGGCCCTGGAGGTATTAGGACCTCTATTTGGGATAGTTATAGACTAAGCCTAGGTTGCTCAAAATGCAAAAGACTAGGCGACAAACAAAACATGTTAGGACTTGCAAGTATAAAGCAATTATGGGCTCATGTTAACCTCCGCACATAAACAGCAAATGCACGCAATTAATTAGAAGGTCTGCAGAATCCTATAGACAGGATATCTATGTGAGAAAATAGGCGAGCAGTGTTATATAGAAGCAGCTTCATGAAGGGGGGGGGGTATTAGGACCTATTATTTTGCCTACTGATTTTATTTAGTACAACATCTAGGCATTTCATGCAGTAAGAATAACAGTAAATCACAATTACGAATCTAGAATGGTTGTTCAATCCTATATCGATAGTGATGATCGTATTCATAATTATTTAGTAGAGTCCTATAAGCATGATTTCTATCACAAAACTGATTTTTAATCCTATAGGCATGATATCTGTTATTGAACTAATTTTTTAATCCTATAGGCATGATTGAACTGATTTTAATCCTATAGGCATGATATCTAGGTTAGAAACGGCTTTAGTCCTATAGGAATAGTATCTATTACTGAATTGATTTAAATCCTATAGGCATGATTTCTAGATTTAAAACCAGTTTTAGTCCTATAGACATGGTATCTATCGAACAATAATACGGGCAAAAATAGTGCACATTGCCAGAAACCGTTAGATCAACATTTAGGTCCTATAGGCATGATTGCTAACATACGTTTGTTGGACAAGTTAATACAACCTATAGGTAGGATTTCTAATGCCATTAATTTCCTATAGGGAGGATCTCTAATGCAATTTAATTTCCTATAGGCAAGATTTCTAATGCAATTTAATTTCCTATAGGCTGGGTTTTTATATGCAAGCATAGTACATCACTCACACGATTTCAACAGAGATGAGGTAAAACAGGATTAACAGAGCAAATGAAATCCTATTGGCAGGATCTCAACCCGGATTGCCCAAGGAGAATAAAGACCTTTCCCAATTTTACTATATACCCCAGAATCTGTTTGTTACAAACTTATTACAGGCCAGAGTAAATGAATAAATTACATAATAGTATCAAGACAACTATAGGGAGCCTTCATTAAGCCCAACTGAACCTGGGAACCAGGCCTTCATACCAATCAACTTTGGGGCTCATTTCATAGGTACATCATAGCCAAAATACGAGTGATCCACTCATAGCACTTATAGAACCAGATTTCCAGTGTGTCAAAGTTCTCAAGGGCCTCAGGGACCCATGGCAATGCTCACACCAGAACCATGCATTCAGCAGATGATTCACAAGAGATGGGTAACCAGTTCCCAGTGTGTTAGAGTTCACAAGAGTCTCGTGTGGACCCTGAGCAGTGCTCACACTGGGGTGGTTGAGAACCTAAGGGACTGAGAGTGAGGTTTTAAAAAATCTGCATATAAAAGGGAGTAGGGGCAGATTTCAAAACAGTTTGATTTCAAAAGAAACAAGGTTTAGAACATAGAATTGCATTCAGAAAACAGCAAAGTTTGCGAAGTACATAGTTTCAAACAGGTTAATTCAGAAGAGAGACTTAATTACACTAAGGGAGCATGCTTACATTTAAGACAACCATTGTTTAATAACTTAGGCAAAGCAGTCAGATCATCACATGACATATTAACAGACAAGGCACATGAGTTAAGCAATAAATTAGGACAAATTAACTAATTACATGCTTGTAGTATCCTAAGAATGCAAGGTTCAAAACAGGTATAGGATTAACAAGCAGTGTGCCCGGACAAATTGAACATTAAGCTAACTTACAAACTAACAGTATTAACCATAAGAGAGTCATAGGAGCATAAAAGTAGAATCATGCTAAAAGTAAGGTTCAAGACATGTTGTTCAAGTAACACTGATTATGAAAAACATGGAGAATGAAACGACAAGGGATTAGGGCTTACCTACTAAGCAAGAAAACAAGTAGATATGCTACAGCAGTTAAGTTCCAGAATCACTTGGCCTTGGCTTTCAGCCGGCCAAGACCAGAAACAATGAGCACAGAATTAGAGTAAAAGAACTAAGTTTTAGTGTGAGAGTTCGAGTCTTCCTAAAGGGAAAGGGGGAAAGGATTTAAATAGTGTTCAATTAGGCAGACAAAAAAGGGAATAAATTAAACATACACAAATAAGGAAAGAAGATAAATCGAGATTCAATTGAAGTCAAAGTTCAGTCAAGTAACGAATCATGCAAGTACTACTTAGAATAAGGAAAATATTAATTAATAGTCAGTCTCACGGCAAATAAGGCAAGCAATAATAGAAGCATGGTAGATTGACTAGAGATAAGGAAAGTATCAGTACCATACAAGAAAGGAAAGAGTAAAAGTCTCAAACCCTAGCTTTAGGTAAAATATGCAAAATCGGCAGTAATAACAAGCAAATAGATGCATATAGGCATATAGACAGAGATTTTAACACAATGATTAAGGAATCAAACAGATTTGGTTTGATTTTGCAGAATCAAGAATCCCTAATTTAGGGTAAGTGAAAATCAGTCATAAATTAACGAAGAGAGTTATAATAGGATGCACAGAGACATATAGACAGGAATAATTAAGGATTGAACCAGATTTGGTTCGATTTCAAAGAATCAAAAACCCTAATTTTAGGGTAAGTAAAAATTAGTCAGAAATATCATAATAAAATGCATAGGGACTTATATACGGAAATACTAAAGGAAAAATAATTAAAGAATCGCAGACCAGTATTAGATCTTAGGAAGATCTGATCCCTAGTTTTAGGGTGAGCAAAGAATCGCGAAGAATCTCAGAGATTCATGCCATAAAAGAAATGAGAACGAACACAGATGGAAAGAGGCAGAGATCTAAACCAGATTTGGTTCAAAAATAAGGGAGATTTGCTTGCCATGTTAGGCAAGCAATTATGTAACACCATAAACGGGTAGCTAGTAATGGGGAACGGTCAATAAGGTAAGGGAATGGCCAATTGATTCCATTTCTGGGTTGGAATCAAAGGGGATTAGAGGTTACGACGCTACGGTTTGCAGAGACGAAGAGCGTGTTTGAGAGAGTTTAAGGGCGGCGGATGTTAGAGAATGGGATTAGGGTTTGGGGTTGGGTAATTTAAAAGGGTAGGCTAAATGTGGCCGTTGATCTCTGAGATCAACGGCCAGGATTTTAAAGAAGGGTTGGGCGGGTCAATTAAACGGGTACTGGTTAGGTTATTGGGTTAGGGGTCATTTGGTTTGGGCTGGAATGTTGGGCTGGTGTATTTTAGGTAGTTGGGCTAGGGGTTGGTCTGAAATAAGCTTAAAACGGGCTGTTATTTAAATACCCACTATCTAACAAATAAATAATTTATAAAAATAATTGATAAATAAAAAAATGTTACTTGTGCATGAAAATAATTAAAAATAATTACTTGACATTATAAAAATATAAAAAGTCATTTTTGAATGAATAATGTAATTATATATGCATATGGGCTATTATTGCAAAATGTGCAATTTAGCTCTAAAAAATTCAAATGTAATTATAAAAAATGCACTGAAAAATATTTAAAAATTAGGTTGTCATAAATGATGAATTTATATGGTTAAATCATCATAAAACAATTTGAAGGATAATTATTGAATATTTATATAATAAAAATGCAAGAATAAATTGATTTAAAGCCTTTAAAAATTAAAGAAAAATTGTGAAAAATACTTGTGCATGCTTGTAAATCCAATGATAATGCATGTGCACTATTTTGATGGTATATATGCATATTTGAAATATTTGAGAGAAAAATTGGGTATCAACAGCTCCCCTCTTTACCCGGGAAGGATGAAAGAGTTATCGGGTAAAGAAATGATGACCGATTTTGACTGAATGGGGTGTTTTGAAAAATATAGGCCGCACCCTGGTCTCTGAGCTGCCTACATATCCCTGGTTTTACAGGAATAAGGCCGTGTGTAGTTCTGACCCAACGGTGAATGAAACCGATGGAATTATTGTAGGAGTAGTCCTATGTTTCGGAAAGGGTTCTTTTGGGAAGGATAGTATCGGATGGATTTATACGGAGTTATGAATGTGAATCTGAAGCGTAACAGATATATCACAGAGCAGATATCTGAACGGTCATAGAGTAAAGGTGAGTAATTGATGGGGAGTCGGCTACGTCCAGAATAATGACCGGATATGAATGGTACGAGCGGAAACCGGAGCGAAGGTTGCTCCTGTTTGAAGAACGGTTAACTTCTAAATTACCTGCAAAACATAAAACACGATGCGTGCAAATATATATGGATTACTGCGAGAATTTAAACATGAGGCAAATTCCCTTTGGACCATGAAGGTTGTCTTTGGACAGTGAGGATGACGCCCTTAGACCATGACGTCCCGGGCCATGAATCATGAGATAAAGGATTCGCAGGCCATGAAATGGTATTCTCGGGCCATGAGAATGGTGCCTCCGAACCATGACGCATTTGAATAATGATGTGCGATATTAAGAGATCCTCAGGCCATGACATGGTATCTTCAGGCTATGAGGATGATGCCTTCAGACTATGACGCCTTCGGACAGAGACATGGTGATGCATATGAGCAAAACAAGACAGAGCTTAGTCTTGTATAGGATCGGGACAGAGCTTAGCTCCGTAAAGGCAAGATGGTTCTAGGTTTCAAATAGGGTAACATCCGGTCATTGGACAAAGAAAGGCAGAGCTTAGCCTTAATGCAGATGGGGAGGCATGCTTAGCCTCATGCGAGAAAGGGGAAACAATGCTTAGTCTCATGCAAAGAGAAGGCAATGTTTAGCCTTATGCAAATTGGGAGGCAGGGCTTAGCCTCATGCAAGATTTGAGACAGGGCTTAGTCTCATGCAGAGAGAAGGCAATGCTTAGCCTTATGCAAATAGGGAGGCAGGGCTTAGCCTCATGCAAATAGAGGAGACAATGCTTAGTCTCATGCAATGGGAAGGCAGAGCTTAGCCTTATGCAATTGAGAAGGTAGGGCTTAGCCTCATGCAAGAATTGAGACAGAGCTTAGTCTCATGCAAAGAGGAGGCAATGCTTAGCCTTATGCAAATAGGGAGGCAGGGCTTAGTCTCATGCAAAGGGAAGGCAATGCTTAGCCTTGTGCAAATAAGGAGGCAGGGCTTAGCCTCATGCAAGATTTGAGACAGAGCTTAGTCTCATGCAAAGAGAAGGCAATGCTTAGCCTTATGCAAATAGGGAGGCAGGGCTTAGCCTCATGCAAGAAGAGGAGACAATGCTTAGTCTCATGCAATGGAAGGCAATGCTTAGCCTTATGCAAATAGGGAGGCAGGGCTTAGCCTCATGCAGAGAGAAGGCAATGCTTAGCCTTATGCAAATAGGGAGGCAAGGCTTAGCCTCATGCAAGAAGAGGAGACAATGCTTAGTCTCATGCAATGGAAGGCAATGCTTAGCCTTATGCAAATAGGGAGGCATGGCTTAGCCTCATACAGAGAGAAGGCAATTCTTAGCCTTATGCAAATAGGGAGGCAGGGCTTAGCCTCATGCAAGAAGAGGAGACAAAATCATCATACGAACCTACTGGAATCGTCAAATCCCAATTCCAAGGTCGTTTCATCAAAATGTTGCCGAAGTCAAACTTAGCCTTTTAAGCCAAGCTTAAGGAACCAAGTGTTCTGATTTCAACCCGAACCCATCCAAATCCCAAACTAACCCTCCCTACAAGTCATAAAACAGTAAAAGCACATAGGCGAAGTCTTATTTAGGGGAACGGGGTTCTTGAAAGCAAAGCGACCGGTCGGGTCGTTACATTCCCCACCTCTTAAACAAACGTTCATCCTCGAACGGGTTTAAAATCATACATGAAGTGCTGAATAGGTGTGGATATCTGCTCCGCATTTCCTCCTAGGACTCCTAGGTTGCCTCCTCAAATGGTTGGCCCCTCCACTGAACCTTTACCGCGAAAATCCTCTTGGATCTCAACTGGCAAACCTGCCTATCAACAATAGCAACTGGCTCCTCCTCATAACCCAGGCTCTCATCCAACTGAATCGTGCTGAAGTCTAACACATGTGACAAGTCGGCATGATACCTCCGAAGCATAGACACGTGGATAACCGGATGAACTCCTGATAGACAGGGAGGTAAAGGAAGCTCTTAAGCAACCTCTCCAACTCGTCTTAACACCTCAAATGGGCCTTTAAACCTTGGGCTCAACTTTCCCTTCTTCCCGAATCTCATAATCCCCTTCATCGACGAGACTTTCAAGAGAACCTTCTCGCCCACCATAAATGATAAATCACGCGCCTTCTGATCCGCATAACTCTTCTGTCTAGATTGTGCGGTGCAAAGTCGTTCCTGAATCAACTTGACCTTTTCCAAAGCATCCTTCACAAAATCAGTACGATATAACTTAGCCTCGCCGGGCTCAAACCACCTGATGGGAGAACGACATCGCCGACCATATAAAGCCTCAAACGGAGCCATCTCAATAATGGACTGATAATTGTTATTGTAAGAAAACTCAGCCAAAGGTAAGAATCAATCCCACTGCCCTCCAAAGTCAATCACACATGCTCTGAGCATGTCCTCAAAGATTTGAACTTTCCGCTCTGACTGCCCGTCGTTCTGTGGATGAAATATTGTGCTGAGCTCTACACGGGTCCCCAACTCACTCTGTATAGCTCTCCAGAAATGCGAAGTAAACTGAGGGCCTCTATCTGATATGATGGAAAGAGGCACACTATGCAACTGAACTATCTCCTAAATATAAATTTGGGCCAACCTCTCTGAAGTATACGTAGTCACAACTGGAATGAAGTGTGCCGACTTGGTCAACTTGTCAAAAACGACCCAAACTGCATCAAACTTCTGCAAGGTCCGCGGAAACCCAAGTACGAAGTCCATAATAATGCGCTCCCATTTCCATTCCGGTATAGTCATCTGTTAGAGTAGGCCACCTAGCCTCTGGTGCTCATACTTAACCTGCTGGCAATTTAGGCACCTAGCTACATACTCAACTATGTCTTTCTTCATCCGCCGCCACCAATAATGCTGCCTCAGGTCACGATACATCTTCGTAGCACCTGGATGAATGGAATACTGGGAACTGTGTACCTCCTCTAGAATCCTCTCCCTCAAGCCATCGACATTAGGAACACATAGGCGATCCTGGAGTCGCAGAACACCATCCTCGCCGATAGAAACCTCCTTGGCACCACCCTGTAGTACCGTGTCTCTGAGAACCATCAAGTGCGGATCATCAAACTGTCGAGCCTTGATCTGCTCCAATAGTGAAGACTGGGCAATGACGTATGTAAGAACTCGGCTGGGCTCTGAAATGTCCATCCTTACAAGTCTATTAGCCAAGGACTGATTCTCCAAAGCTAGTGGCCTCTCATCTGGTAAAATGAATGCCAAGCTACCCATATTCTCTACATTTCTTGTCAAGGCATCTGCGACCACATTCGCCTTGCCCGGATGATAAAGAATGGTAATTTCATAATCCATCAGCAACTCAAGCCATCTGCGTTGCCTCAAATTGAGATCCCTTTGCTTGAACAAATGCTGCAAGCTGCGATGATAAATGTAAACCTCACAAGACATGCCTCCAGATCTTAAGAGCATGAACAATCATGGCTAACTCTAAATCGTGCAAAGGGTAATTCTTCTCATGGATATTCATCGGACGGGAAGCATATGCAATAACTCGCCCCTCCTGGATCAATACACAACCCAGGCCAATGCGTGAAGCATCACAATACACCGTATACATCCCCGAATTGGAAGGCAACACTAGAACCGATGCTGTAGTCAAAGCTATCTTGAGCTTCTGAAAGCTCGCCTCACAATCATCGGACCAACTGAACGGAGTACCCTTTTGGGTTAATCTAGTCAAAGGTGCTACAATAGATGAAAAGCCCTCCACAAACCGGCGATAATAACCTGCTAACCCCAAGAAGCTCCTGATCTCAGTCGCCGAAGTGGGATGAGGCCAACTCTGAACTGCCTCAATCTTCTTGGGATCCACCTTAATATCCTCCCCTGATACAACTTGTCCCACGAATGCTACAAAATCTAGCCAATACTACACTTGGAGAAATTAGCATATAGCTTCTGTTCCAGCAATGCTTGAATCAACACTCTCAAATGCTGCTCGTGCTCCTCCATATTGCGCGAGTAGGTCAAAATGTCAACAATGAAGACAATGACAAACCAATTAATGTATGGCCTGAATACCCTATTCATCAAATCCATAAGCGCTGCTGGGGCGTTAGTCAAGCTGAAGGACATCACCAAAAACTCATAATGGCCATATCTAGTACGGAAAGCAGTCTTCAGAACATCCGAGTCCTGAATCTTCAACTGATGGTACCCCGATCTCAAGTCGATCTTAGAGAACACCCTAGCACCCTGCAACTAGTCAAACAAGTCATCAATACATGGCTACGGGTACTTTTTCTTGATGGTAACTTTGTTCAACTGGCGGTAATCAATGCACATCCACATTGTCCCATCTTTCTTCTTCACAAATAACACTGGTGCACCCCAAGGTGACACACTTGGTCTGACGAACCCCTTTGCTAGCAACTCCTCAAGCTGCTCCTTCAACTCTTTCAACTCTTTCGGAGCCATACGGTACGGTGGGATAGATATAGGTTGGGTACCTGGAGCCAAATCAATACAGAAATCGATATCATGATCTGGTGGCATGCTTGGAAGGTCAGAAGGGAACACATAGGCAAACTCCCAGACCACTTGCACTGAATCAGTAGTCGGAGTCTCTACGGTAGTATCCCAAACATGACAGGGATCCCACCGGAGATCACCACTCATCGATTGAGTTTGGACCCGAGGTTTGTCGATGCCCCTTTTTTCTTCCGAAATCGGGTTTATGACATTTGGGAGGACAACTCGTTCCCTTTTGGGAATTGGGTTTGAATTAAAGAGTCGCCACCTAATGATTAAGTGCATTAGGACACTAAGAAGAATTTTGATTTAGAAAACCAGAGATAGGGTAAGGGCTCGAAATTATCCCGAGGGAAAGGTGTTAGGAACCCCTCGAGATCCACTAGTGTGGTTCCCGGCGATACTATAATTGTGACTTTAAGTGCAAACAACAAGTAGACAAGTAAGAGTTACACATATGAGGGGGTTTTCACATAATTGTTGCAAGTAATTGAAGTTAAAAGAAGTTAAAGAAGCTGGAATTTGAGAAGAAGCAGTTTTGAAATTCTAAATAAAATAAACGAGTAAAGGGAGGAGGTTTTCACATAATTGTTGCGAGTAATTGAAGTTAAAAGCAGTCAAAGAAGCTGGAATTTGAGAAAAAAAAGCAGTTCTAAAATAAAATAAACGAGTAAAGGGAGGAGGGTCCTAGGTTTACAAATAATATGGATCACCCCACATAACTCCCGGTAACCGTTTATACACGTGGTGTTATCGCGTGGTCATCATATCCATATCTACCCTTTCCCACCCCGTTAAGGTATTAAACGCGGAATAGTCTCGTTTTACTTATTGCATGCTATTACCCGCTCCAATCCTATCAGTCCTGGAGGTATTTGGGACTACTAATCCTAAAGGGAAGGGGTGTGAGGTTTTATAGTTTCAAAAGACAAAATTCTAAGGCGACAATCAAAACACATATATAGCAAATTTGGGGAGAAGCACATAACAAATAGAAAGGCTCAAACAGACCTCCTTAAAACAAAGTGAAGCATATAGTTTAGCATGTCTTACACGTACTGATTAGGGTCTGATTAAACTTAAGAGTTGTGGTAGACTGATTTATCACATATTTTCAGATAAGAAGTCCGAGTTAGGCTCGCCCACTGGTTGCAATTAATAAAGACTGCTGAAGTTTATAACTTTTACCCTAGGCTTGCCTAAGTGATAGACGAAAACCTATAGACATGATGTCTACAGATTTCAGAAATAAGAGAATGAACTGATTACATGCTGATTTAAAGGGAAGTTGCTCGTTAAAAACGAATTTTAGAAAACACGAGTTCTGCTGTTGGTAACGCATTATTACTGCTAATTTAGACTCATAAGCGAGTGAGGCTATTCAGATTTGAATTAGAACCCCTATAGGCATGCTTTCTATGTGTTTGCCAACTTAGAACATTGTTATAGACATAGAAGAGTGCAGAAATCCTATAACATGATATCTATGTGTTGCATTGTTTTACTTAAGGCCTATAAACACGTTTGCCTAGTGAAAATCGGGTATGCAAGAATCAGAAAAGACCTATAGGCATACTCTCTACGGCGTGTGCAGAAGCTATAGACATAATATTTACATGAAAGTGCAGAATCCCTATAGTCATGGTATCTAGATGAGCATGCAGAGTTCCTTATAGACATGATAGCTAAATGAGAATGCAGAGTTTCTCATAGGCATGATAACTACATGAAAATGCCTAAGTCTTATAGGCATGGTAACTACATGAGAGTGCAGAAATCTTATAGGCATGGTAACTATATGAAAGTGCAGAAATCTTATAGGCATGGTAACTATATGAAAAAACACTGAAAATAGAGATTCCTATAGGCATGTTATCTACCCTTTTCACTAAACATCCCCGAAGTTTATTACAAAGTTATTACAGCCCAGAATGGAATAAGAAAAGCAAAATTACATCAGAAATTAAAAGTACAACCAAGGGGGAGCCTGATTCAGGCTCCTTGTCTGAAACATGAGATGAACCAGCCCTAAAGATCCGATTTCAAAAGCCTTTCTCTCATTTGGGGTGTGTCTGAGTTCCCTAAGAGTCTCATGCGGACTCCGGGCAGTGCTCACATCCAAATACATTGCAGGATTGAGTCATAGTGCAGTGTGGAAGGGCCAGCCCTCAAGTGTCCAAGTTCAGAGGGAGCTCAAGGTCCCAAGGCAAGGCACACAGGAGGGGGGAAAAACTTAGAAACTAGGAATGAGTGTAAGTGCGTAGAAGGAATTTTGAAAAGGGGAAAAGGGGAGTGGCAAAGACAGGCTAGTGGTCATACCCAGCAATAGAAAATGCTGGCACACCGCACCTACCTGTTAGAACACATTGTTTTGGGAGTTAGGATCCCCTAAGGGATCAAGTCCAAACATGAACAATAACTGGAATACTGCCATGTTCTAAACTACAACTCAAAACACATAGAGGGAGACAGGGGTGCAGGGATTCACAACAGAAACAGATGAAAGGAAATTAACGTACTAGTTGACATTTAATTCCGTACAGACAGTAAAGTAAACATGGATGTAAAGGCTGTAAGTAAAACACATTTGGGTGATGCTGAAACCAAAACTAGAACATACTAGTCTCAAGTAATCAAGCAAAAGAAAGCAGTAGTCTTGTAAAGCCAAAGTGCAGACAAGAAGCAAGAATACCCCAAGTATGAGTTTTGTGAGATTGTAAGTGTGAAATCTGAAGTGTAAAAATGTTGAATTAACCGTGTCTATTGTGTAGAAAGGGTCGTGCCTTTTATAGTGTAGAAAGCAAGCAGAAATAGGTAAGAAAATAGTTTTGAAATCAATTACACAAGGTTTCTCTTTAATTAAGGGATTCTGATTTCAAACGGGTAAAACTAATTAAGGAAAGAGATTAATCAAACCCTTTTCAAAGCAGTACAAGAGGGGTAAATACATAGAGGTTTATTTAAGGACAAGGTCTTGATAGTACAGGTTGTACAATTTAAGGAAAGGCAATCAATTAACGGCCAGTAAATCACAAGGTTTGAATTTGGTATGAATGAATCTAGTCAGAGTAGGTGAAGAAAGGTTTTACTTAAGGAAAATCAGTATCAATCAATCAGACCCTAAAAAAAAGATTCTGAATCCATCATAAGTTGGAAAACCTTTTTGGAGAAAGATTCATCACACATATAAAAGCATACAGACACGCTTAAACACGAAGAACTAGCATGCCAATCAGTAGAAGAGTCTAGCGTAGAAGAAACTAAAAAAAAAGGTTCAGAATTGTATGCAAACAAAGAAGTTCAACTTAGTTCATAGACTCAGAAATTAGTCCGAAAGAGTCAAGGGTTCTCAAACAGAACCCTAGTTCAATCACACGATCAAACCTCGGTAGAACCCCCAAATTCTAGGGTTTCCACCTCGAGTCAAGTACAGAGATGAGGAAGTAGGTAGTCAAACAGGCTCAGAGATTTCTTTCAGAAACTCATGAGAAAGCAAGCAAATACAGTTGAAAGTTCAAAGCAAATAGAGTGAAGAAACTAATTCGAAACACAATGAGAGTAGAAGAAACAGTAGAGAAAACATGCTTAAACGGGTCTCTCAAAACAAGGTAAAGTAGAAGTGAAACAGTAAACACTTAAGAACATGGTAGAAGGATACAGTAGGCGAAGCATATCAGGTCATAGTGGAAGGCAAATAGCAGAACATAGTGGGAAAGCATATGAAAACATAGCATAGAAACACAGTAGAAGAACTAATGGAATATCGAAAACACAGTAGAAAAACATGTGTGATAACAGAAAAAATATAAGAACATAGTAGAAGAACATGCGTGGTAGAAAAGTAAGCATAAGAGCATAGTGGAGACAAATACACACAAAGAAAAGGAAACGAAAAATCGGAGAAACATTTTAAGCATTTCAGAAAACCTTAAATCGAAGAGAAGTGATTTTAAAAGTAATTTTTTGAAAGAAAAATTGGGAAATCGTTTAAAAAAACCCAAGTAGAGCATAGATACGTAACAGATTTAAGAAAAATCGGAGAAAACCTCGAATAGTTAGGGTTTCAGAAGAACCCTAGAATGAGAAAAGCTTTGAAAAGGTCCGATCTTGGTCGGAAAGGTCAGAGATAGGCTCATAGGACCAGGATACGTCGGAGCAAGGCCGGCGATGGCCGTGAAACCTCGAGCTGGCACAGGTCTGGATGAAGACCTTCGAGGTCTGGCCTCGATTCTTCAAATGTCGAGCACACAAGAGTAACAGTGGATGAGTATAAGGTTACCATGGCTGGAGAAGCCATGGTTTCGGTGGGTTTTGAGGTTGAAGACGATAGGAGACGATTAGGGTTGAGGAAGGTTCGAGAGGGTTTGAGAGACGAAGGGGTTTCAAGGCGGCATCTCTGGAGGGAAATGAATTAGGGTTGGGGTTTAGGTGAATTAAAATTGTAAGGGGGAATCGTGGCCGTTGATCAAAATGATCAACGGCCTGGATCAAAAGAAAATCGGGAGGGTTTTATTAATGGGTTAGGGGTCGGGTTATATATTAGGACTTGGGCTGGTCCGTTTGAAATTGGAATTCGGTTATTAGGGTGGTTGATTTTGGCTAAAGTTGAAATGCAAATAAGGCTATCAGTTAAATAGCCACTTTTCCATTTTTAATTTATAAAAAATAGTAAGATAATTTTTGAAACAAATTGAAGGCACTAAATTAATTAATAATATATAATCATTAAATTAAAAATACTGGAATAAATTTTATAATTATAAACGCTATTTAAATCTTAAAAAGGCTAGAATTGCAATTTAGTGCAAATTTAGCTTAAAATACCAAATCGCCTTATAAAAATGTGTAAAGATTACCTTAGCTATATATTGGCATAAATATAAGAATAAAATAGATTAATCACCAAAATGATAATTTGAAGAACACTTATTGGCTTTTGTATTGCTAAAATAGGGCCAAAAATCGGTTTAAAAATCTTTTTTTTTTGAAAATTAGAAAAAGAAAATAATAAAATACTTGGACATGATTATATATGCATATATATACTACTTTGAAGGTATGTGCATATAAAAAAATACAGAGAAAAATTGGGTGTCAACAAGGTTCGGACCGGTAAAGCAAAAGAGAAGGCCACAGTCCGAGGTAAAGCACGCATTCATAAAGGACGAGGTAACTAAACTTCTCAAAATAGGGTCCATTTGGGAAGTGAAATATCCCGAATGGTTAGCCAATGTAGTCATAGTTCCTAAAAAAGGGAACAAACTTAGGATGTGTGTAGATTATAAGGATTTAAACAAGGCATGTCCCAAAGATTCTTTTCCACCGCCTAACATCGATCGCATGATCGATGCCACTGCCTATTCCGGGTACAATCAAATTCAAATGAACCCGGAAGACCAAGAAAAGACTTCGATTATCACCAAGTAGGGAACATATTGTTATAATGTAATGCCCTTCGGTCTGAAAAACGCGAGCTACCTACCAACGCCTAGTAAATAAAATATTCGAAGAACGAATATGTAAGACAATGGAAGTATATATTGATGACATGCTAGTTAAATCCCTACGCGCAGAGGACCATTTGACACATTTACAGGAAACATTCGAGATATAGAGAAAATACAACATGAAGCTCAACCCCGAGAAATCCGTTTTCGGAGTCGGTTCGGGCAAGTTCCTTGGCTTCATGGTGTCGAATCGGGGAATCGAGATCAACCCCGATAAAATCAAGGCTATCAAAGACATCACCATCGTGGACAACATTAAAGTCGTACAAATGCTGATAGGGCAGATAACTGCTTTAGGCCGATTCATATCGAGATCGTCGGATCGAAGTTATAGATTCTTCTCTCTACTCAAAAAGAAGAACGATTTCGCCTGGACCCCGGAATTCCAGCAGGCGTTAGAAGAATTGAAGCAATACCTCTTGATCCCACCATTGCTTCATACACCCAAGGCAGATGAAAAACTCTACTTGTACCTGGCAGTCTCAGAGATCGCAGTAAGTGGTGTCCTAGTTCGAGAAGAGCAAGGTACATAATTGCCTGTTTATTATGTAAGTCGAAATCTAGGAGAAGCAGAAACTATATATCCACACTTAGAGAAATTTGCACTTGCACTAATAAGCGCCTCTAGGAAGCTAAAACTGTATTTTCAATGTCACCCCATATGTGTATTAACCACTTACCCGCTTCGAAATGTTTTGCATAAGCCCGAACTGTCAGGCCAATTGGCCAAATGGGCCGTCAAACTCAGTGGGTACGATATTGAATATCAACCCCGAACGGCCATCAAGTTTCAAATTTTAGCAGACTTCGTGTCCGACTTTACACTAGCCCTTGTGCCCGAGGTCCAAAAGGAGCTATTGCTAAAATCGAGCACATCCTCGGGAGTGTGGACCCTTTTCACAGACGGTGCTTTGAATGTGAAGGGTTCCGGGCTAGGCCTCGTTCTGAAGCCACCCACAGGCAACACTATTAGATAATCCATCAAAATTTCTAAGTTGACTAACAATGAGGCCGAGTATGAGGCCATGATTGCAGGTCTCGGACTAGCTAAAAGCTTGGGGGCGGAAGTAATTGAAGCCAAATGCGGCTCTTTGCTGGTAGTTAACCAAGTAAACAAAACCTTCAAGGTTCGAAAGGATAGAATGCAAAGGTATTTGGACAAGCTACAAGTGACTTTGCACCGTTTTAAAGAATGGACCTTGCAGCACGTACCTTGCGAGCAGAACATCAAAGCCGATGCTCTTGCAAATTTGGGGTCATAAGTCGAGGAGGACGAAATCTGCTCGGGGACTTTCGCTCAGCTCTCGAGATCCGTGGTCGAAGGTCACGCTGCGATAAACTCCATAAGCTTAACTTGGGATTGGAGGAATAAATATATTGAGTACTTGAAAAACAGAAAACTCCCATCGGACCCTAAAGAATCGGGGGCCCTACGAACAAAAGCTGCTCGATTCACATTGGCTGAAGAAGGAACATTATACAGAAGGACATTCGACGGACCATTGGCAGTATGTTTGGGACCAGGGGACACCGATTATGTTCTACGAGAAGTCCATGAAGGCACCTGCGGGAACCATTCCGGTGCCGAATCACTAGTTCACAAAGTCATCAGAGCAGGGTATTATTGGGACAGTATGAAAAAAGATACTAAGGAGTTTGTTCGAAAATGTGACAAATGCCAAAGGCATGCGCCGATGATCCACCAACCCGAAGAGCAACTTCATTCAGTCCTCTCCCCGTGGCCATTCATGAAATGGGGCATGGACATCGTAGGTCCTCTTCCATCGGCTCCAGGTAAAGCCAAATTCATTTTATTTATGACCTACTATTTCTCTAAATGGGTTGAAGCACAGGCTTTCGAAAAGTCAAAGAGAAAGAAGTTATAGACTTCATCTGGGATCACATCATATGCCGATTCGGGATACCAGTCGAGATAGTATGCGACAATGGAAAACAGTTTATCGGCGATAAAGTAACGAAGTTCCTTGAGGATTACAAAATAAAAAGGATATTGTCAATGCCGTATCATCCTAGTGGGAACGGACAGGCCGAATCAACAAACAAACTATTGTTCGGAATCTAAAGAAGAGATTAAATGACGCTAAGGGAAAATGGAGAGAGGTTTTACATGAAGTTCTTTGGACATGTCGAACGACGTCAAAAGCTAGCATAGGTGCAACGCCATTTTCCCTAGTATATGTCGAGGCTCTGATCCCGGTCGAGGTTGGGGAGCCTAGCATCAGGTTTCGATATACAATGGAATAATCAAATCACGAAGCTATGAACACAAGCCTCGAACTGTTAGATGAAAAACGGGAAGTCGCCCTCGTTAGAATGGCAGCACAAAAGCACTGCATTGAAAGATACTACAACCGAAGAGCCTCCTCGCCACTTTTGAATTGGGGACTTAGTTCTGAGGAAAGTCACCCTCAATACTCGAGACCCAAACGAAGGGAAACTCGGCCCAAATTGGGAAGGGCCATATCAAGCCCTCAAGGTCATCGGAAAAGGATCTTACAAACTCGGCACAACGGAGGGCGAACAATTGCCAAACAATTGGAATGTATCGCTCCTCAAACGATATTATTGCTAAGGTATGACTTTCTCCCTTTTCATTTGTATTCGATACTAACTTGTTGCAGGTGTTCGATCGAAGATGTCGAGAAGCTCGTCAACACAAAGACCTTAGGTTTTAAAGCGCGTGTTGCACTCTTTTTCCCTTAGATCGGTTTTTATTCCAAATGGGTTTTTCTGGCGAGGTTTTTAATGAGGCAACAACTGTATGTGCTACCTGGGGACAATTCAAGTATCCGAGGCTTCTTTTCAATCAACCTCAAATACTGGGAGCATCTCCCTCAGATGTTATGTTTTCAAAGAAGATGCTTCGTATCAACAGGGTCTCGATAGGAAAATTTTGTAAAGGATCAAACGGTCAAACGAACCGTGCCTAAGTAGATTGCCCGAGCCCTAATGACGAAACATATACGCATGAATGATCTATTGAAAGAAATACCTTTTTCCTTATCAGGTGTTCTATGCCTTAGTGGAATTTCGTACTTACGATATTTTACGGAAACCGGCTCAAGAGCCAATCATAACTAAAGCTCGAACAATCGAACCCGTACTCGGGGACTGTCGTCTGAAAATTGACATGCTTGAATAGTTAAACTTCGAAATCTTAAGACCTTAAAGAAGGCAATCCTCAATTTTATAGGCCACGGCCACCCCACTCGGGGACTAATACTTCGAACAAGTTTGAAGTATAATCGATAGACATGCCCAATGGGCAAATATCAAGTTAAAGGCTACGACCAAACTAACACGGTTCGGAGACGTCTGAATTTCGTAATAAAACAGGCCTTCAAATATTTTCACTAAACCGATTAAACAAAGCTATACTCGGCAAAATTACAAAGGGTTTCGATAACATCAACCCTTGAAAACCTTAAGGGGTACTAAATTGTCCAAACTCTTGATCAAACTTATGCTAAGGCATAACAAAGTTTTCGATAACTCTAAGCCTCGAGAAACCTAATGGGTACAGAGTTACTTGGTGCTAAGGCATAATAAATTCTTATATGATTAATCTTTTTAAGCCGAAAAGGGAAGAAGCCACTCTTTTGAGGCCATATCTGCCCAATTCAAAGAGCCTAAGGGCCATTATATTTTTGGGTTCGAGGATCCGCCCTCGCTCAAACAAAACCTATGGGTTTTTTTACTCCGAGTTCGAGTAAATACTCACTCGATGATAGAGACTATATTAGTAGCTTCATCTTCATCTTCTTCGCTCTCGGACCCGCTTCACTCTCGGAGTCATCATCGTTAGAGAGCAACGCTTCCGCTTTGGCTTCTAGCACTTACGCATCCTCGATATCAGCCGTGAGGTCAAAGCCATGAGCATGAATCTCCAATGTGCGATAATCGGACCTCAGCGACATTAGAAATTTCCTTTGCTCGAGCATTAACGGCTTCAGCATCGGCTCGGTAGACGGCCACGACTGCCTCTGCCTCGGCTTTCACTTTCTCCACCTCAGATGTGGCTTTTGCAAGCTCAGTGGCCAACGGAGTCTCGAGCTCTTCAATTTTCTTGGCTCGGTCCAGGCTCTCCTCCTTTACGCTTTGGAGTTGACGTTCAACCAAAGACAACTGGGCTTGGGCCGTATCTTTCTCCGAGGCGAGGCGGTCCATGTTCTGCTTCCACCCCAAAGTCTCTGCCTCTTTTATCTCTGCCTCCTCGCGAAGCTGCTCGATTTTCTCGGCCTTCTGCTGAGCCTGCAGGATCTAAGTGATAGTCACCAATAACAAATTGATACGTCAAGCTCCTAAAAATTTACATTACCTGTTCGATGAGATCGGTCTGTTTTTTATGGGCTGTTTCCAATTCAGCTCGGAGGTCCCTGATCTCCTCTTCTTTTTGCACATAGAGGCGTTTGAAGGCGTCTCTCTCCTCCGTGAGCCTTTTGCGATCGGCCTCACACCGGTTCAGCTCGACTTGTGATTTCGAAAATGCTTCCAGATGAAGCGTCACAGCCTGTGGAAAAAAGAAGGAAATCAGACAAAAGGAAATAGAAACAAACATAAACCTAATAACCAAAGATGAAATTTACCTGGTTCAGGAATCGCTGAGCCTCATCAAAAATGATCGTTGCATCCAGGTCGGGAGCGTCATTGACCCCCGTGAAACAACCACAGAATATGTCATCTCCCTCGTGGGCAGTTCCTGCATCGGGGGTCTCCACAGATCGAGCCTCCCGAAATTGCCCTTCAGAAAATGTGGGGCCAAGCGGCGAATCATCAATATTGATCGCCCCAAGCAAGTCACTTGGGGAACTCTCTCCCTTTTGAAGGGCCTCGGAGCCGGACCCTTCGGGCACACTCGCCGGTAGTTCATCTCGACAGGAAACATCTTTGGCCCCCGATGACTCAGGGACTTTGCTCGGACGATCTTCCGAGATCTCCTCGGTCCGAGGATGAGCCTCCTTGACCATCACTGGCTCAACTATTTTTGAAGCTTCGACGCTTCTCCCCTTTCGAGCCACCAACTCACAGTCATCATCTTCTCCTTCTTCTTCATCTCGTAGATTTTGGGCTACAGCAGCAGACAGAGCGGCGGAGTCATTCTTCGACTTACGAGCCTTGCTCTTCTTAGGCTTCAAGGTATCGGAAGACAAGGCCCTTCTCCTCTTCTTGTCCTTAGCCGGTCTCGGGGACAACTCTTCCCCGGGCGAGGCCGGCCTCATTTCAGCAACGTCCCCGAGGCCTGTATAAAAGGGAGTCAAGTATAAATAAAAAGAAATGTTTCAGAAAAAAGCATCAAAAGCATACATGAGAAGATTACCGTGATTCTTGGCCTCCCATCGGCCCCTCACTAAATCGCGCCACGAGCGCCCTGCATATGTGGAAGTCGAAGCCAGCTTCCAAACCCAACTTTCGAGGTTCGTGATTGCTCCGAGCACCCAGGGGACCGCTACATCACAAGAAAAGACATGGGTGAGAAAAGATGCAGGTGAAGGAATATAAAAAAAACAAAGCAATCGACATAAGATGTTGATGGGTTTACTTACGCTTCATGTTCCATTCCTCGGGGAATGGCATTTTCTCGGCCGGGATTATATCGGAGGTCCTCACTCGGAAAAACCGACCCATCCATCCTCGATCATTGTCCTCATCTGTACTCGAGAACAACACCTTTGTGGCTCGGCGACGGAGCCTTATTAATCCGCCCCGATAGAGACGGGGGCTATACACTCTCATGAGGTGTTCGAGGGTAAATGGAATCCCTTCGACCTTACTCACGAAGAATCGGAGCAAGATAACAATGCGCCAAAAGGAGGGGTGTATCTGGCCAAGAGTTATTCGATATTGGCGGCAGAAGTCCATAATAACGGGATCGACGGGACCCAGCATGAAAGGGTAAGTTTAAACACTTAGAAACCCTTACACGTAAGTAGTAATATCCTCCTCGGGGGTAGGAATCACCACCTCTGCGTTTTCCAGTGGCAGTCCTTTTTCACCTGCTTGAGATCGCTTTCGGTTATCGAGCATATATACCTCGACATGGGCTCACATCGGCCAGGGATTGAAGAGGGCTTTTCAATTTTGAAATCAGAAGAAAGGTCGCATGACCCAGGAATGCACTCTTCGATGCGTGGCTTCACCGGCATTTTATTACCGGCCGAACGTGATGAAGAGGCTTTTTCCTTTTGGGGAACTGTTTTAGATGTTTTCGCCATTTTTATATGAGGTCAGAGAAAGAAGAAGATGAAGCTTGTTGTTTTGGGAAAGGATTGGCAAACGGATTAAGAAGAATTTAGACAATTGAGAAACTTGAAGAAAGTAGGAAAGCTTTGAAAGCTAAGAAAGGTTTTTGAAAATAAAGTTTGGGAAGATTATGAAGAGGATCTATTTATAATGTTGCAATAACGGTTCAAGGGCATCAGTGGCCGACCTTCAACTGACGCTAATTAATGATTTTGAGAACTGTGCAGACGCGACGCTTCGGTCGCTTAACAAGGATGACGTCATGATTGGTCGATGTACGAGATCAAAGACTCAGTTCTTTTCTTTTCATTACACTCCAAGAAACGATGGGACTATCTGTATACGAGTAAAATCGAGCTTGCCCAATTTTATCATTATTTCGAGATCAGAGAACTGCATCGAGGGTTAGCCTCGTAATGGATCGGACCTGAACACGGAAATAAGGTGCCGAGTTTGGGGATCGAGGCACTCGAGATCGGATATGACCAACTTCGAGCGAAACACAATAACGGCAAGGCAAAATCTCCGTAACCGGTCGGAGATCACGGCGGAAATCTTGGAACGGATCAAATCAAGGGCGGTCATTTGTATCAATCATGGGATTTACTTCCGTAATTAGAATTGTACCTCAATTAGGATTCCTCTAGTATATAAAGAGGGATCCCCATCATTTATAGACTCTCACATTCATACAGACCAAGGCAATATAATATTTCTTTCTTCTGCTCATCTGCTTAATGTTCTTTAATTATTGTTCTTCAACTATTGTTCTTCAAACTGTTCTTGATTTACTACTCTCGAGGGTTCATCGACTCGAGGATACTATCCAAACATCGGTTTGTTTTATATTCTTGTCAATTTCATCACTTATCTCTAAATTAATCAATTGGTACTAAGTGAAATCACGTATCCTTAAAACCACATTACAAGTTTAATTGTAACTCGATTTTTAACAGAGTCCACCAAACAATATAGAGAACTAGGTTCTCTATCTATTTCCACAGTAAATAAATAGAAAGTAAAGAACACACGATATTTATGTGAAAAACTCCTTGATCAAGGGATTTAAAACCGCGATCTTACCCTAGTAGAATTTCAACTCCACTAAACCGAGCAAACTTCATATTACAATCTATTGCAATCTAGGAATTAAAATCTTAATCCCTCACCCCTTACAATAACTCTATTGTTAGCCCTTTGCAATAACTCCATTACAAAGCAACAAACCTTGACTAGCTCTAGTCAAGAAACCAAACCAAATAATGGTTAAAATATGTCCTATAAAGACACTTCTTGAAAGTAGAGTAGGATTACAAGTGAAGAACAAAATAACAAAGACTCAACAAACCTAAGGACGTAAGATATCTTTAGTGTCGGGAACTGGTCCTTGAGGTTGTAGAAGCCTTGTTCTTGAGAGAGCCTTGAAGGCTGTGGCTGCTATCACTTGAGAGAATATGGTTTTTGAATTGCAAGTGTTAGGCCAAACCTTGTATCATGTTCTATATATATGAGAGAGCATGTGAGAAGACATATGGACATTTCATCTTTTAATGTGGCCTCTAGCAAGCTACATCTGTGTTGTTGTACTGCTACATGACGGTATAGCGCAGCAGCTTTTACAATTGTAGAATTGAATGTACGACGGCCAGGGGAACTGATCACATCTAGTCCCTATCTGGTTCCTCGTGAACGTTTGACCAGCATCAGAACATAAAGTAATATATCATATTAAGGCCAAAGGAACTGATCACAACTGGTTCCTATATGGTTCCTCGAGTCTGTTTGGCAATTCATCAAAACACAAAATAGCACAACTTATCAATTTACCACCGGAAGACTCGTAGAGGGAGATAGAGACAGACACGAAACTTACTAAACGATAAAAATTGTCCCTTATATTTAGAGATAGGTTCATAATAATCCCTTGATCTACCAAACAATTTTGATCCATTAAATTTATCAAAAGTGAAAACATTCTATCTCCGTCAAATATTTAACAAACTGTGGTTATTAGATTGAATAGGAATTTTCGAAAAAAAGATTTAAATAAATTAACATTTAAAGGTGTGGTTTTTGATAGTTTCTGCTATTTTTGGTCTAGTTATGAGCCTGGTGCAGCTTTAAAATAAATTTTTCTACTTATTATCTGTATTTGATAGTTTTTGCAATTTTTGGTCTATTTCTGGAATCTGGTCAACTTTTTGAGGTCGATTTTTTGTTACTTTGTATCTATTTTTGGTGTTTGGTGTGCAGTTTCTGAGATTATTTGACGGAGTTTCCTGGCATTTCTGATTAAATTATTTTTTCTCCATTATGACAAAATCTCACCATCAAAGTTTGTCAAATATTTGACTGAGACTAAAAGTGCTCACACAAACTTAAAGGACCACAATTGCTCAAGATCAAACATAAGGGACTTATTTTATCATTTTCTCCGAAAGAAACCAAACAATGAGAAAGGATTGCAACTTCCAATCTCTTTACCTCGAGGGAAAAACGAGTGGAACTCACTTGGAAACACCTTTTTCATAGCACAAACTATATATGCACGCATTGCTCAACATGCACAAAGAGGAAAATTCCCCTTCATTCCGCGTTGGATATTAAAATAGGCTTATTGAACCTATAGTCATTCCATCGTTTATTATGTTTGCAGGTGATCACATACTTTACTTATTTGCAATTTCAATCATCAGATATTGTTCTTCTTATTGCTTCTCTAATATCTTTTAAAAACCGTACGAATATAGGCGTCAACGCGTGATCCGACTAACTTCATTAAGTGAAGGCTAGGCTCATACAATGTTATTGTTGTTCGTACTCTTCAAAAATATTATCGGATGTGTGAAAATATTTTTGGAGAGTCCTGGCATGAGGTATCAAGAGAATAGCTCTAGTCAGAGCTACAACATCTAAAGAGCTATGGATACATGTTGAAGATCATGAGCCACAAGTTGTAGACTTCAAGAAGAGAGTATCTCCATGAAATGAAATGGGCACATGTCATAGTTACACCAATGTAATTGTCACGATCCCAATCTCCCACCGTAGGATGTTGTGATGGCACATAGTCTCTAAGACTAGGTAAGTCTAACATACATGAATAAATAACGAAAATAATAATAGAACTTCAAATTTAAATCAACTAGCTATCATAAAAGAACTCCACAATACAGCTGACAATAACTCCCAAAATCAGGTGAGACTAAGTCAAGCTCTACACAATATACTGAAACATCCTAATACATCACTATCTAAATAAAGAGTATACAATAGAAAACAAGGACAAAGAGTGACTCAGAGGCCTGCGGACGCCGGCATGTATACATTGAAGTCTCCGATCTGGAAGCTCTACTCACTGGTGCATAGCCTGGTATGAGGTACCTGGATCTGCACAAAAAGATGTGCAAAAGTGTAGTATGAGTACACCACAACGGTACCTAGTAAGTATCAAGCCTAACCTCGGTAGAGTAGTGACGAGGTTAGGTCAACACACCTACTAGGATAAGAATAAGAAATTGAACATGTATAATACAGTCTAAGAATGTAAACGAGGAAAAAGAGGCAATAAGGAAAAACAACAAGATAGCTTGCAACTGAATTTAAAGCAATAAATGCAACAAGGAAGGAACACATAATAAGAACATCAAGAAAACAATGCGGACAAATACAAGTGAGGTAAATGAGAGATAACAACAAGAATCACAACCGAGGTACCCTCTCGTAATCTCATTTCACAATCACAATCACAATCTTTCCTTATATCACAGCGGGAGCCTTACATTTAGTTTCAAAAATAATTTTTCCTCAAATAGCTACCCACGTTTTATCTCACCTTATCACACTGCGTGGCTTCAAGTAGTTCCCCTACTAGCAAGACGCGTATCAAGCCCACCTTATCTAACCGCATGTGTATTAACCCATATCCTTATACCACCGCATGCGTATCAATATCATAGCTCGTACCTCAAGTTCCCAAATATCACAACTTGCCAAAAGAATCAACAATATCAATGTTTCCACAACAAATAGCTCATGGCACAACCGCAATGTGTACCAGAGTCTCAACAATAGCAACTGAAAGTGTATATCTCAACAAGAATGGCATTTCAACAATTTACAACTTTCCCTCAATGTGATCACGGCTTCTACAACTTCAACACCAACACTCAACAATAAGATATTCCAAGAAATAACAACTTTAAGTAAGGTAACTCAATTGTTGAATAATTAACAAGGCAATAAGGAAACAGTAACTTCAACTAGACGTGAGAGGGAAAATAACAAGTAAGATATGGGACAATTATTAACAATGTCAAATAATGAATGTAAGGATAGCTTAACGATGATAGATATAACATGTTATGACAATTCGATTAAAGGCATGAAAAGAATCTACATAGCTTAAAGCTGTCAATTACCACATATAGCCTATGTACCCACTCGTCCTTGCGTATAGGGCTTTCACGTACCACAAATAATACAAAACAACTCAAATCTTAAGCGGTAATTCCCTCACACAAAGTTAGGAAAGAAACTTATCTCAATCAAGTTAACTCAATCCACTAGTAGGCCTTTTCCACGAATATACGACTCTGAACGGCTGGAATCTAGCCAAAATAACTTTATACCATAAATACAAACCATAGTTCACTATTCCGGATAATAAAATTGCAATCTTTAAAGAAAATCAAAAAGTCAATCCCGGGCCCGTGTCTTGGAACCTGACCAAACTTATAAAATTCGAATACCCATTCAATAACACGTCTAACCATACCAAAATTATTTAATTCCGACCTCAAATCGACCTTTGAATCCTCAAAATATAGCATATGAAGTTTTCACAAATTTCTCCAATTTGTCCAACTCAAAACACTAATTAATTGGTAAAAATAATGATGGATTCATGTATAATAATCAAATCCGAGTCAAAATCACTTACCCCGATCAACTCCTTGAAAATCTTTTCAAAAATCGCCCAAAATCGAGGTCTTTAGCTCAAAAGATGAAAAATGGAACAAAACCCTCGATTTGGAAATTAGATATATGCTGCCCAGTTATTACCTTACGCGATCGCGGAAAAACAAATGCGATGGCGGAGAAAAAATTACTCTAGCCCACAAAAGCCTCTTACGCGATCGCGTGATATCAGTCGTGAACGCGATGGCCATTCATCCATAGGCTACGCGATCGCGGTCAAGGCCACGCGTACGCGATGAACAATATGTGCCTCCCCACTGCCTCTCCTTCCTTATACGCGAACGCGGTCCCACGCATGCATTGGCGATGCACAAGCGCCCCAACTTACGTGATCGCATCCCTGACTTCGCAAATGGGAGAGTAAAAATCATCAGTCACTAAGGACTCTACGCGATCGCGGCATATCCTTCGGGAACACGATGAAGGAAACTAGAAACTCAAAAACCAGCAATCTCAATTCAAGGACTAAGGTCCCGAACTCAATTCGAAACACACCCGGAGCCCCCGGGACCCAGTCCGAACATACCAACAAGTCCTAAAACACGATACGAACTCGCTCGAAGCCTCAATCACATCAAACAACACCAAAACCACGAATCGTACATCGATTCAAGCCTAATGAACTTATGAACTTCTAACTTCTAAAACTAAAGCCGAAGCATACCAAACCAACTCTGATTGACCTCAAATTTTGCATACAAGTCATAATTGATACAACGGACCTATTCCAACTTCCGGACCCAATATCAATAAAGTCAACTCTCGGTCAAACTTCTAAATCTTTCAAACCTTCAACTTTCCAACTTTTGCCAATTCAAGCCAAAACGACCTATGGACCTGCAAATCAATATCCGGACATACGCCTAAGTCCAAAATCACCATGCAAAGCTATCGGAACCATCAAAATTCCATTTCGGAGTCGTCTACACAAAAGTCAAACTCCGGTCAACTCTTTCAACTTAAGCTTCCAACTTTCACTCCGAACCTCACCCGAAACCAAACCAACCACCCTGGCAAGTCACATAACCACAATATAACATAGATGAGGCAATAAATACGGGAACGGGGCTAAAATACTCAAAACGACCGTCCGGGTCGTTACATCATCCCCCTCTTAAAACAAACGTTTGTCCTCGAACGAGTATAGAGACATACTTTAAGTGATAAAAATATGAGGGTAACGGCTGAGCATATCATGCTCGGTCTCCCAAGTCACCTCCTCAACTAGTTGACCCCTCTACTGAACCTTCACTGAAGCAATGTTCTTTGACCTCAACTTTCGGACGTGCATGTCCAAGATGGCCACCGGCTCCTCAACATAAGACAAATCTTTGTCCAATTGGACTGAGCTGAAATCTAAAACATGGGACGGATCACCGTGATACTTCCAGAGCATGGAAACATGTAACACCGAATGAACTGCAGATAGACTAGGTGGCAATGCAAGCTTGTAAGACACCTCTCCCACTCTCTCCAGGATCTCAAAAGGACTGATATACCCAGAGCAAGACTTGCTCTCCAACCATGAATGCAACATCACGAACCTTCCGATCCGCATAACTCTTTTATCTAGATTGGGCTGTACAAAATCGATCCTGGATCAACTTGATCTTCTCCTAGGCATCTCGAACCAAATCTATGCCTAATAACTTAGTCTCTCCTGATTCAAACCAACCAACTGAAGAATGACACCGTCTCCCATATAGGGCCCCATAAGGAGCCATCTAAATACTCGATTGGTAGTTGTTGTTTGCAAACTCAACAAGCGGCAAGAACTTATCCCAAGAACCCTAGAAATTTATAACGCAGGCACGAAGCATATCCTCTAATATCTGAATGGTGCGCTCGGATTGTCCGTCCGTTTGGGGGTGGAATTCTATACTTAACTCAACCCGTGTTCCTAACTCACGTTGTACGGTTCTCCAAAAGTGCGATGTAAACAGTGTGCCCCGGTCAGAGATGATAGATACCGATATGCCATGACATTGGAAAATCTCGTCGATATAGATCTGAGCCAGCTACTCTGAAGAATAGGTAGTCACCACGGGTATAAAATGAGTCGACTTGGTCAACCTATCCACAATCACCCTATGACGTCAAATTTCTTCTGAGTCCATGGGAGCCCAACAACGAAGTCCATGGTAACACACACACATTTCCACTCGGGAATCTCAAGTTTCTGAAGCAACCCACCTGGCCTCTGATGCTCATACTTCACTTGCTGACAATTTAGGTACCGAGCTACATACTCCACTATGTCTTTCTTTATTATCCTTCACCCATAATGCTGCCTCAAATCCTGATACATCTTAGCGGCACCCAGATGAATTGAGTACCGCAAACTGTGGGCCTCCTGAAGAATCGACTCACATAACCCATCCATATTGGGCACACATGACCGGCCCTGCATCCGCAACACACCTTCATCTCCGATAGAAACCTCCTTGGCATCGACGTGCTGTACCATGTCCTTAAGGACAAGCAAATGGGGGTCGTCATACTGATGCTCTCTGATGCGATCATATAAAGAAGACAAACCATGCAAGCAAGAATTCGAATGGGCTCCGAAACATCCATTCTAACAAACTGGTTAGCTAAGGCTTGGACATCCAATGCTAATGACCTCTCCACTGCCGGTAGATATGCTAAACTACCCAAGCTCTCCGCCTTTCGACTCTAGGCATCGGCTACCACATTGGCCTTCCCAAGATGATATAGAATAGTGATATCATAGTCTTTAAGAAACTTTAACCACGCTACAAATTAAGATCCTTCTGTTTGAACAAATGCTGGAGACTCCGGTGGTTGGTATAGACCTCACAAGGGACACCATACAAATAGTGCCGCCAAATCTTCAAGCATGCACAATAGCTGCCAATTCCAAGTCGTGGACATGACAATTCTTCTCATGAACCTTCAACTGTCGAGACGTAAAGGCAATCACCATACTGTCATGCATCGACACCATGCCAAGGCCAACACGTAACGCATCACAATACACAATGTAAGACCCGAAACCCGTAGGCAATACCAACACTGGGGTTGTAGTCAAAGAAGTCTTGAGTTGTTGAAAGCTCTCCTCACACTTCTCGGACCATCTAAAATGAGCACCCTTCTAGGTCAATCTAGTCATAGGTGCAGCAATGGATGAGATGTGGCTTGTGCAAGTGGAATTAACCCCGCCTGAACCAGACTACCAAACATGCTCAAGAACTGTGCGAGAGTCTCCTGAAGTGCAGGGGTGGCAATAGGCGCCTCAGGTGCCTGCCCCCAAATGGAGCTATTAGTGGCTCATCTATCGCAGCTGGGCAGGTGCTCTAGCCACACCACATGCCCTTCCTAGGCCTCGGCCTCGGCCTCTGCCCCGGCCTCTCATGGCTCTAGCAGGGGGCGCGGGTGTCTTGTCGTCGGAACCAGCGGTGCGTGTCCTCACCCTCTGTGAGAGAATAGACAGACAAAGATTCAGAATTTTGAAGCCAACAATTCACACGATAAGGAATCAAAGAAGTGAAGTTCCCTAACTGTTCCATAGCCTCTCGAATATAAGTACAGAAGTCTTCATACCCATCCGCAAGACTATAATAAACCTGCTTATGACTGGTAACACCTATGAACCTAGAGCTCTGATACCAACTTGTCACGCCCAAATCTCCCACCGTAGAATATCGTGATGGCACCTAGTCCCTAAGACTAGGTAAGCCTAATATACATGAAGAAATAACGAAAATAATAATAGAACTTTAAATTTAAACGAACCAGCTATCCTAAAAGAAGTCCATAATACAACTCACAATAACTCCCAAAATCTGGTTAGACTGAGTCATAATCTCTACAGGATATACTGAAACATCACTAATACATCACTATCTAAATAAAGAGTATGCAATAGAAACAAGGACGGAGGGTGACTCAGAGTTGTGCGGACGCCGATAGGTATACCTTGAAGTCTCCGATCTTGAAGCTCTACTCACTGGTGCCTAGCCTGGTATGAGGTACCTGGATCTACACAAAAAGATGTGCAGAAGCGTAGTATGAGTACACCACAACGGTACCTAATAAGTATCAAGCCTAACCTCGGTAGAGTAGTGACGAGGTCAGGTCAAGGCACCTACTAGGATAAGAATAAGAAATTGAAGATGTATAATACAGTCTAAGAATGTAAATGAGGAAAAAGAGGCAATAAGAAATACAACAAGATAGCATGCAACTGAATTTAACGCAATAAATACAACAAGGAAGAAACACATAATAAGAACATCAAGGAAACAATGCGGACAAATACAAGTGATGTAAATGAGAGATAACAACAAGAATCACAACCGAGGTACCGCCTCGTAATCTCGTTTCACAATCACAATCACAATCACAATCTTTCCTTATATCATTGCGGGAGCCTCACATTTAGTTTCGAAAATTATTTTTCCAGAAATAGCTACCCGTATTTTAGCCCACTTTATCACACTATGTGGCTTCAAGTAGTTCCCCTACTAGCAACACGCGTATCAAGCCCACCTTATCTTACCGTATGCGTATCAACCCCTATCCTTATACCACCGCATGCGTATCAATATCACAACTCGCACCTCAAGTGCCCAAATACCACAACTTGCCAAAAGAATCAATAATATCAATGTTTCCACAACAAATAGCTCATGGCTCAACCACAATGTGTACCAAGGTCTCAACAATAGCAACTGAAAGTGAATAGCTCAACAAGAATGGCATTTCAATAATTTACAACTTTGCCTCAACGTGATCACTGCTTTTACAACTTCAACACCAACACTCAACAATAAGATATTCCAAGAAGTAACAACTTCAAGTAAGATAACTCAACAGTCGAATAATTAACAGGGCAATAAGGAAATAGTAACTTCAACTAGACATGAGAGGGCAAATAACAAATAAGAGATGGGACAAGTATTAATAATGTCAAATAAAGCATGTAAGGATAGACTAACGATGATGGATATAACATGTTATAACAATTCGATTAAAGGCATGAAAAGAATCTACATAGCTTAAACCAGTCAATTGCCACATTAGCCCATGTACCCACTCGTCACCTTGCGTACACGGCTTTCACGTACCACAAATGACACAAAACAACTCAAATCTTAAGGGGTAATTCCCTCACACAAAGGTAGGCAAGAAACTCACCTCAATCAAGCTAACTCAATCTAGTAGTAAGCCTTTTCCGCGAATATCCGACCCCGAACGGCTCGAATCTAGCCAAAATAACTTTATACTATAAATACAAACCATATGAAACTATTACGGATAATAAAGGTTCAAACTTTAAAGAAAATAAAAAAGTCAACCTCGGGCCCGCGTCTCGGAACCTGACCAAACTTACAAAATCCGAACACCCATTTTGGTAGCGAGTCCAACCATACTAAAATTATTCAATTCCGACCTCAAATTGACCTTCAAATCCTCAAAATATAGATTATCAAGTTTTCACAAATTTTTCCAAATTTTCCAACTCAAAACACTAATTAAATGGTAAAAATAATGATGGATTCATGTATAATAATCAATTCCGAGTCAAAATCACTTACCCTGATCAACTCCTTAAAAAATATCTTCAAAAATTGCCCAAAACCGAGGTCTCTAACTCAAAAGATGAAAAATAGAACAAAACTCTCGATTTGAAAATTAAATATCTGCTGCCCAGTTATTACTTACGCGATTTGCGGAAAAACAAATGCGATCGCGGAGAACAAATTACTCCAGCCTACAAAATCCTCTTATGCGATCGCGTGATATCAGCCATGAACGCGATGGCCAGTCAACCACAGGCTACGCGATGCGGTCAAGGCCACGCGAACGCGATGAACAACGCGTGCCTCCCTACTGCCTCTCCTTCCTTATACGCAAACGCGGTCTCACGCATGCGTTCGTGATGCACAAGCAACCTAACTTACGCAATCGCAACCCTGACTTTGCAAACGTGAAGATCAAAATTCATCAGTCACTAAGGACTCTACGCGATCGCGGCATATCGTTCACGAACGCGATGAAGGAAACCGGAAGCTCATAAACCAGTAATCTCAATTCAAGAACAAATGGTCCGAACTCAATTTGAAATACACCCAGGGCCCCCGGCACCCCGTCCGAATATAACTAGCAAGTCCTAAAACAGGATATGAACTCGCTCGAGGGCTTAAATCACATCAAACAACACCAAAACCACGACTCGAACATGGATTCAAGCCTAATGAACTTATGAACCTCTAACTTCTAAAACTAATGCCGAAACATACCAAACCAACTCCGATTGACCTAAAATTTTACACACAAGTCATATTTGACACAACGGACTAATTCCAACTTCTGGAACCGAAATCTGGATCTGATATCAATAAAGTCAACTCTCGGTCAAACTTCTCAATCTTCCAAACCTTCAACTTTCCAACTTTCGCCAATTCAAGCCAAAACGACCTACAGACCTCCAAATCAATATCTGGACATACGCCTAAGTCCAAAATCACCATATGAAGCTATCAGAACCATCAAAACTCCATTCCGGAGTCGTCTACACAAAAGTCAAATCCGACCAACTCTTTTAACTTAAGCTTCCAACTTTGGGACTAAGTGTCCCAATTTACTCCGAACCTCACCCAAAACCAAACCAATCACCCCGGCAAGTCACATAACCACAATATAACATAGAGGAGGCAATAAATAAGGAAACGGAACTAAAATACTCAAAATAACCGGCCGGATCGTTATAGTAATATTTGTGGCATGTTTAAGATTTCAAGTTTCATAAGTCTTAAAGTTAATTGCATCAGTGTCATAATATGTTTTAAGACCCCAAAAATATTTATTTTTTCTTCAATTCTCTGCCCAGTTAAATAAAATCACATAAAATTAAATGAGACGGGGGAGTATTATATTTCTGTTGTTAATGCTCTATATACTACTCATTTGATGCTCTTAATGGTCCTCTAAAATTTGTGTTGTTAATTAATTGAATGGTGCTAAAAAAAATTTGTGTAGTTTGGTATTCTCACTAATATTTGGTATGCATCCCGAATTAATACTATTTCGGGAGTTAGTACTTATTGGCAGTGAATGTTTCCAGATATGTAAGTACTTCGTAATTTTCCCAAGTTTAAATAAATAAAAAAATAAAAAAGAAGGGAGGAACAAAGTAAAACTTTCTCCAAAAGAATCAGTTTCATCCCTGAATTTGAGACTTCATAGTGAATTTTTCCTTTCTTTTTTGCTTTAATTTGTGATTGTCAAGAGATAGCAAAAATATATACTAGTATTTTCACATTATAAATTTCACACTGAACGAATGAGGCATCACTTTGAAATTGTTAGACATTTTGAAAGGTGCCAAGTGAACAATGAGAATGCAAGTCATTGTTAGGATATACACCCTCCGTTCACTTTTATTTGTCCATTATACTAAAAATATATTTTCACTTTTACTTGTCAATTTTAGTAAATCAAGAGAAGATCATATTTTTTTTGTTCATACTTTACTTTTATCATTAATTACTCATCTCTCAAGACTTCTCAAAATACTATTATTATTATGAGTTTTATGATAAAATACGCACTATATCCATTATTTCTTTAGAGGCGTACAAAATATATTATGGACAAGTAAAATGAACGAAGGGGGTAAGATTTTGGAAAGGTGCCAAGTGAGAATACAAGTCATTGTTGGGATATAAAAATTGTTTGGTTCTTCGTCTAATTGAAATAAATATTTATGTTACTTATTAAAGTTATACACCTCGCTTAACTACTTTCAGCTATTAAAATTTTGATATTCAAAGTTGATATCGAAATCAAACAAATATAACATAGTTTTTTTTTTTTTGGTTGGAAAGATACGCATATTATAGATAACTAAAGAGGTACATAAGTGTTTGATGGATGCATGTAATGCATCTGATTAGTACAGCTAAAACGAGTAGAGTTTGCTACTACATCACACGTACTAATGGAACCAAAAGTACTAGTAATACTACTAACTAACTTAGAGGATGATTTACATAGTCTTCGACGCAACAGCCCTGCTCGATCTTGACGGTAGGAAGTTAAGACAAAATCTGGAGGTCTTGAAAAAAGTTTACAGGGAGTCTCCACTTGTGCTGCTCCATGCTTAGCCAAACAGTCTGCCACACAGTTTTGTTCTCGATAGATTTGTTGTATCCTTGGCTCATGCAGCAGCTTGAGCAAGAACCTACAATCAGTAATAAGATTTGTAAATTTAACAGTAGGGAAAACAAGTAAATCTATGATGTTACCTGCATCTGTCTCAACAATCAAAGATGAAATATTATGTTTATTACCAGAACCATATAAACTACCTATTCTTTGAATTTTGTGATACTTTTGTCTGTACTTAGAGGGGTGGTTTGGTAGGTGGGATAAGGAATAATAATCCAAGGATTAGATGTGCGATTATTTTTCGTGATTATTATTCTGCGTTTGTTTAAATTTTTAAATTCGGGAGTAGCATTCCCAAGATTAATTTATACCATATTATGGTATTATTATATCGTACATTAAAAGCGTAGTAGTAATCCCAAGATAAAATATTACAATGACAAAAATACCCTTTTTCAAGGCTCTTCCCCAAAGTCCTTTACAAAAGTTTAAGGTTAAAATTGAAAATAAAAGTTATCTCAACCTATTTAGTATACACGAAATACATGTTTTATATATTATACCTTGTATATCTTATTTTTAGTTTAATGCACCAAATATATCTCAATAAAAAATATATTCACTAAATAATCTCATCACTTTTTAATTCCCGTATTATAATCCCGTCGTTATAATCCCGAGATAACTTATTCCCCTACCAAACAACCCTAGACACTGTATATGCGTTACTAACCGACACGGTTCGATCCGTTGCTGATAAGAAAGTCATTTTTGTATGCAAACAAAGTATTTCAGCCACCATAGAAATACTTTAAAATTTCTCAATTTAGCAAGTTAGATAGCTCAATGCTCTTGATGAATACATAGAAATCTGATTTTGTTTGTCAAACAATACTCATAATCTATTTGGCAAAGCTCCTAACAAGTAAAAGTAATTTTTTTAAAAGAAAATACTTATTTCAGAAAGTAAATTAAACTTTTGAATTACAGGTTATATATAAAAAATATGTATCACTAATTAAGGCTGTTAAATGATAGTACAAGGGCAGAATGGTCTTTTTACCTTAGTCGGTTATTAACGACTTAATAGCTGTTAGAGTACTTAGTTAATTAGTTACAAATACACATTTATGTATTTAGTATAAATACATGTATACACCCACAAATGAATAATAGAATTAAAAAATTCTTCTTCTACGCTAAGTCTGTGTTCTATTCTCTCTTCTGCATGTGAGCTATCTTCTTCAGTTCATCTTCTTCTTCATCTCATCTTCATCTATACACAAATCACTTCATGGTATCAGAGCAAGAAGCTCAAATACTTAGCTTCTATTCGATCCTAATCTCATTTTCTACTCAATTTCTGTTTGTTCTTGTTTTCTCTGTGAAGAATTTCAAGTAGCAAGTTCTTGAGCAATTGAATCTGCAAGAAAATGGTGATTCCAAATGGGCAATTGGGTCAGACACCAGGAGTACAAATTGGTGGTGAACAATTGAATCAAAGTGCTGGAAATCAAGCAAATCAAGCAACTGGGATTGACTATAACCATCCACTTTTTCTATCTCCTGCAGATGTAAGTGGTATTCAAATAATTTCATTTCAATTGACTGGAATTGAGAATTATTCCATCTGGTTTTAGNCAATTCTTGATGGGGTTGAATGATTCATACTCTCAAGAAAGGAGTCAAATCTTGATGAGAAGTCCTATTCCCACAGTTAATCAAGCTTATGCATTAATTGTAAGTGATGAGGGACAAAAGTCTGTTGCTGCAACTTCAGGAATTTTGGGGTCTGATCCTGCAAGTCAAGTAGGAAACTATGAGATTGCCATGTATTCAAAAGCCGGAGGAAATCAGAATTAGAATCAAAGATTTAGAAGGAATTATAATGTGTATTGTGATTTCTATAAAATGAAGGGGCACAGTAAAGAAAATTGCTATAAGATTGTGGGATATCTAGCAGATTTTAAGAACAAAAGAAAAGGAAATACTGGTACAAATGCAGCCTACAATGTGAATTTAATGACAGAGGTTGATCACTCAAATGATCAACAACCTCCTGTATTCAAGTATGGGCAGAATACAAATGTGCAGGACCAAGTGAAAAATGGGAATACTACTCCAAATCAAAGCTCTAGTCTGAATATGGAGAATACAGGGCTTGAGAACTATGTTCTCACAAAGACACAGTATGAACAGTATTTAGCAAATGTTAAACAAACCAATGTATACAAGTTCTACTCCAGCAGCTAATATGACAGGTATAGGAAACAGCTACTATTAAGCTTCTAATTGCCTCAGTCAGCGATTATGTATACGAGGAGTACTACAAATCATATGGTATCTGAACTAAA
>NW_017674885.1:74838-81852 GCF_001879085.1 Nicotiana attenuata
TGATTCATTGGTGTCTTGGAAGTCTAAGAAACAAACGACTGTATCTCGAAGCTCTGCATAAGCAGAATACAGAAGTTTAGCCACAACAGTAGCTGAACTTATCTGGCTATATGGCTTAATAACAGAAGTTGATACAAAGCCACAGTTACCTATCAATATCTACAGTGACAGTAAGGCAGTTATTCAAATAGCTGCAAACCCAGTCTACCATGAAAGAACCAAGCATATTGAAATTGATTGTCACTTCATAAGAGAAAGAATTCAACAAGGACTTGTCATCACAAAGTATATTGCAACCACAGATCAACCTGCTGTTATCCTTACAAAGGGGTTAACCAAAGTACAGCATGAATATTTGAAGTCCAAACTAGGTGTGATCAATATTTTTTCACCACCTAGTTTGAGGGGGAGTGTTAAATGATAGTACAAGGGCAGAATGGTCTTTTTAGCTTAGTCAGCTATTAACGACTTAATAGCTGTTAGAGTACTTAGTCAATTAGTTACAAATACACATTTTTGTATTTAGTATAAATACATGTATACACCCACAAATGAATAATAGAATTAAAAAATTCTTCTTCTACGCTAAGTATGTGTTCTATTCTCTCTTCTGCATGTGAGCTATCTTCTTCAGTTCATCTTCTTCTTCATCTCATCTTCATCTATACACAAATCACTTCAAAGGCATGTCCATTGAACAATCTTTGCACATTATAAGAACGTAGTAACCTTAAGAAAGAAGACAACACAACTTATTTTAAATCATTGTCTTTTCCTGACGCAATATCCATTTTTTTGTCCCAATGAAATCACCAACATTTTTTTTGACCTTTTCATTGTTCTTAGGAATATGCTTTATTCTTCATCTGAAATGCGAGTCCTATTTGAAAATCATTAAAGTGAAATAAGTCGCCCCAAATAGATATTCTGTTTCCCAATCACTCCTATAGACAGTAAAAGAAATTTTTAGTAATATATAGTAACATTTAGTCAACTTGCGAATATAATGGTGTAATGTAATATAAACCAGTATGGTGTAAGGGTTATCCAAACTCGTGGTTTATAAATTACAGTGAACAATACATAATTAATTGATAAAAATATATGAATGAGAAAATGAACAAAGTTGTGGAATTCCCCCAGTATTGTTTGGATAATACCATGTTTTGAATTCCTCATTACCCACAGAAGCACAAGGATTAAGATAAGTTTTGATTATCATCATGTTTAAATTTTGATGGATAGAGTTATCGGATGTATTAGCGAAAGATAGCAAGTACAACAATAACAATCTAGTGGAATCCTACAAGTGGGGTCTGGGGAAGATAGTGTGTACGCAGACCTTACCCCTGCCTATGAAGGTAGAGAGGCTGTTTCCGAAAGACCCACGGCTCAAGAACGTAAAAAAAATGGAGCAATAGAGAAACAATACCAACAACAATGAAATAAGACAGCGTAAGCAAATAATACAACGAATAATGACAAAGATCCAAGAATATGAGTGTAACGACCCGACTGGTCGTTTTGAGTATTTGCACTTCGCTCAGTGTTTTGAGGGCTCGAGTATCTCAGCATGATGTATTATGACTTGCGTAAACCATCGGTATTGGTTTTCAAGTTATCCGGAATCGATTTGGAAGAATGAACTTCAAGATTTAAGCTCTAAGTTGGAAGAGTTGACCAAGTTTGACTTTTTAGCATTTGATCTCGGAATGGAGTTTCGTCAGTTTCGTTAGCTCTGTTGGGTGATATTGGACTGAGGAGCGTGTCCGGATTGTAATTTGGAGGTCCATAGTCGAATTAGTCTTGAAATGGCGAAAGTTGGATTTTTTGGAAGTTTGATCGGGACTGGACTTTTTGATATCGGGGACGGATTTCGATTCCGGAAGTTAGAGTAGGTCCGTAATAGCAAATGTGACTTGTGGGCAAAATTTGAGGTCAATTTGACGTGATTTATTAGGTTTCGGCATCGGTTGTATAAGTTGAAGTTTCAAAGTTCATTGATTTGGACTTGAGGTGCGACTCGTTGTTTCGAGATTGTTATGTGTGATTTGAAGCTTCGAGCAGGTTCGTTTTGTCATATAGAACTTGTCTGCAAAATTTGGCACCATTTGGAGTTGATTTGATATGGTTCAGACGCTTGGTTGCGATTTATCACGACCCAATTTAGGATCATGACCAGCATTTAGGAGCAAGTGCCCCCAAGTAAGCCTCATCGGTATTTTATAGAAAATCGGACAAAGTTTTCCTGTTTTTGGACTATCCAAAAACTTTCGTGTCTCAAAATCAACAACCAACCATCCTAATATCAAACAAAAAAATTGACAACTTATCAATTAACCAAAACAAGTCTCCACCATTACTAATCAACTCACTAACAACTAGAAATACTAATTTATCTCCAACTTTTATAATAAAGAACGATTCAACATAAGACTATATTAACAAAATAATACTTATGACACTAAAATGATGACTATGGAGCGACTCTAAGAGTTCAAAGAAAAGACCATAACAATAAATAAAATCTCCGCCCACGCGAACAAGTGTGAGGCTCACCAAGAACTATTAACATGTGCGCTCTAATTAACGAAATCCTCGCCCGCGTCAACTGCTGTCTCTTGAAAAAATTATCGAGGAGTGAATCGCTAGCTCAGAGTAATAACACTTAACCACAACCATTTTTATTGGGGACAAGTAAAAAAATATGCTAGTATATTAAACAGAGAATATCATAAAAATGCCCTTTCAGAAACAATAAATAATTTTCAGTCTCATCATGTTTTTTCTGGTAGTATAATACAATTAACAATTCAGTAATTAGCTCGGTAACCACTGTATAATATCAATATTCACATTTTGGGAGGTTTTCAATGAATGGATCATGTAATCGGTATAATTGTGGACTTATTCGCAAGAAGTCAAATATAACGGTAGTCCCTACTCGAGGGAAATCAGTAACAGTATGCTAGTTCTACCTTCCCACTAGCGAGGGCTATAACGATAATCTATAATTACAAGGTGCACCAGGTCTAATGAACCCGCCGTTAGCTACAGGATCCTTCAATGTTTACTCCCATTTATACTTGTCTTTGTAATCTGTATATACTCGTAGAAAATATTTTAAAACAATATAGGGCATTTCGGTTCTTATCAAATCATAAAATTTCATTTCGATAACAGCAAATTCAAGTAACAGTAAAACAGATCTAGTGACAACGAAAATATTTAAAACAACGGTAATCATCTCAAATAACTATTTCGGTATCATATCGAGTAAAAGACTTGTCCCACATGCAACTCAAAATAATTAGTAACATATTCATATTAAAAATCATGTGTAAATCATGCAAGTTATGGAAATACAAATTGCGGTAAGATTACTACTCACAGTACTCGTGCCGAAATACCAAATGCTTCACCTTGAGCAATTCGTACAAATTCATCCAATCAATCTATAATTACATAATATCGATCTCATGTTAATTTCCTTGTTTAGGCTAATTCATAGCTAATTTAGAATACCCAATCATCGGGGTTCATGTTTGAGTCTTAATTTGTGGATTTATATTTACCCACATATGAGTAATTTAAATTAGTCCAAAATCTTTTAAATAAAAAATGTACTTATATGGTTTATTCCCTATACTGGTCAATTTCCTTATTCGTGTGCATAAATTAAACTGAAATAACATTACTATCCATAATATTCTTTCTTAATTGGTACTCATTTTTTGTACTCAATACTAGACTTACCACATTCAAACCCAACTTCGATATTGTCATTTAAACACCAAAACTCAATCCTTACACCCTAACTTAATTCACACCTAACAAAAATCATATATAATGAGAGTAGCTTAAGTACAAATACATCAATACCCTTCTTTTTTTCCAAGTGAATTTATCCCACAATAACATTGACCAACTTCCAATTGCATAATTTGCCCAGAATAACTCAATTGGTATCGAATTTCTTATACCTTGTGAAACCCTACAAATATATGAACTGAGACAAAAAGAATTACCAAAAGAAAAGCAGATGAATAATTCGAGTATTGTCCATAAGATCCAGTGCATTTTTCTTCTTCTCAAAGTTTGGTTCCAGCCTTTTTCCTCTTCTTCTTCTCCTTTTGAAATTCCCTTTGCGTTTTCTGAAGCTTCTGCTTCGACCCTGTTTCCCCTTTTCTTTCTTTCGTTTGTTTTTTTTTTTCATGTTCTCACAGAATGGGCTTCGGCCCTTTATTGAATCCTTATTCTTCTTTTTTCTTTTTACTTTTTTTTTTTGATTTGTTTTGTTTTTCATAGTTAGTTTCTTATTATTATTATTATTATTATTATTATTATTATTATTATATTTATTTTGCTAATGACCAATAAACTCATATTAAAAAATATAGGGTATTACACCTCCCCACCTTATGAAATTCGGTCCCCGAATTTAACTCAAGTACGTACCTGTAGACTGAAACAAATGGGGTACTTCGCTTGCATATCTTTTTCTACTTCCCAAGTAGCTTCTTCAACTGTGTGATTTCGCCATAAGACTTTTACGAACTCAATTTCTTTTGACCGTAGCTTTCTTACTTGCCTATCAACAATAGCCATCGGTTCCTCCTCGCAAGACAACTTCTCATCAAGCGGTGTAGCAGGTGCTTCAAGCACCTGAGATGAGTCTAATATATATTTCCTTAGTATTGAGACATGAAACGCTGGATGAATAAAGGACAACTCAGGAGGAAGTTCCAAACGATAAGCTACAGCTCCCACTCGATCTATTATCTCATACGGTCCTATAAACCTGGGGCTCAGCTTGCCTCTTTTCCCAAACCGCATCACACCTTTCATAGGAGATACTCCTAGGAACACTTTGTCTCCAATTGTGAACACTAAATCTCTTCTTCTCTTATCAGCATAAGACTTTTGTCTACTTTGAGCTACAAGCAATCTATGTCTAATCAACTGGACCTTCTTCATAGCTTCTTGTACTAGGTCGGGTGTCACGACCCAAAATCCCTCCGAAGAAGTCGTGATGGCACCTAGTCTCTAAACTAGGTAAGCCTAGCATTTACTGAAATAACATTAGCATTTACTGACTTCAAATTAAATAACTCTCAATAAATCACAATTTCCCAAAACCGGTGGTACAAGTCATAAGCCTTTCTAAGAGTAGTTATATAAAATAAATACAACACTGTTCCAGAACGAGATGGAATCAATGGAACGTAAATACAAACGAAGGTGACTCCGAGGCCTGCGAACGCAGCAACAGGTTACCGTGAGTCTCCACCGCGACCATCCGCAAAGCTACTATCGATCAATATCTGAATCTGTACACAAAAATGTACAGAAGTGTAGTATGAGCACACCACGGCGGTGCCCAGTAAGTATCAAGACTAACCTCGATGGGGTAGTGACGAGGAACAGTCAAGACACCTATTGGTCAAATGAAATGAAAAAGATATGATAGTGAAATATCGAGATAAAAATAACGAGATAATATCAACAGCGGAGAGAAATCAAAATACAAACAGTAGGAACAATAAAGGGAGAACACGGGTAGTAACGAACGATAACCAAGTAAATCAGATAACCAAGTAAGTCAGATAACCAAGTAAATCAGATAACCAAGTAAATCAACACTGACATGACAGGAACAGAGACATGTAAGAATGTATTCAAATAAAGAAGGCAATACCAACTCAATCAATCACATCATGTCTAATACACAATCCCGACCTTCTCAATCATCGGTTTCTCATATCATAATTCCAACTTCTGAACCTTCAGCAGACATGGCATCTTGTGCCCCTATAATTTTCATCTCACTTTTAACAACAAAATCCACATTCTATACAATACATAATGTCCGTACAAATGCACTCAAGATGTTCAAGAAGTCTCATTTACCTAATATAAGTAAATTATAATTTCTAAACTAATTAGGAAAGCCAGCGAGAAAAGATGAAGTTGTTTCTTTTGAAATCATTTGAGTAAAGAAGGTACCCTTTTCAATTAAAATACAACATCGAATGGATTATTACCTTTAACATGGGAGTTAATAGCTTAAAGCTTAGTAGAAATTCTTTTTTTAAGTAAAATACAACCTCAGGCAGTTTAAGGGGATATAATTGAGAAACTAATCGAATTAAAGATGTAACAATTATTGAAGTTTGAAGTATTAGAATGTATATATATAAATACGGCGAGGTATTGAAAACATTGTAGGTTCCAACATAAAGGATCACAACAATAAAGGGATTTAAACAGTTAAAGCACTTGAATTGATAACAACAAATAAACACAGCAACAGAAAGTGAACGACATCACCCTTCGTGTTTTTACTCTCGTTCTCACCATAAGAATCAATATTCACTTTTATTCTTTCTTGTTGCGGCATGCAACCCGATCCCAAATCATATCATACCCTTGCGGCGTGCAACCCGATCCCATTTCACATAATACCATTGCGGCGTGCAACCCGATCCCATTTCACATAATACCGCTGCGGCGTGCAACCCGATCCCATTTCACATAATACCGTTGCGACGTGCAACCCGATCCCATTTCACATAATAATGTTGCGGCGTGCAACTCGATCCCATTTCACATAATATCTTTGTGGCGTGCAACCCGATCCCATTTTACATAATACCGTTGCGGCGTGCAACCCGATCCTATTTCACAGAATACCGTTGCGGCGTACAACCCAATCCCATTTCATATAATACCGTTGCGGCGTGCAATCCGGTCCCATTTCACATAATACCGTTACGGCGTGCAACCCGATCCTATTTCACATAATATCGTTGCGGCATGCAACCTGATCCCATTTCACATAATACCGTTGCGGCGTGCAACCCGATCCCATTTCACATAATACCGTTGCGGCGTGCAACCCGATCCCATTTCATATAATACCGTTGCGGCGTGCAACCCGATCCCATTTCATATAATACCGTTGCAGCATGCAACCCGATCCCATTTTACATAATACCGTTGCGGCGTGCAACC
>NW_017674886.1:0-927 GCF_001879085.1 Nicotiana attenuata
GTTGTATAGGCCGAGCGGCCTTATATGCAGTTATTATTTTGATATGTTCAGTTCTAATTAATTATTCCGCAAGTTAGGTTGTTATTTCCGCATTGTTAGGCTTACCTAGTTATAGGGACTAGGTGCCATCACGACATGTTCACGTAGGGCGAACTGGGGTCCTGACAATTTCCGCACTACGTGTTTAAATATTGCAACATTTTTTATATAATCCTTACTGGCTTATCACCTTTTTGTTTTTACTTTTTTGTTTATTCCCCTCCCCAAAGGTTAGTTCGTGAACTCTGGCAACATCAGCATATTTTACAAGATCCAGGGGCCCTCCACCTACTCCTCCTCCCAGTCCTGTCAGACACAAAAGCAAAAGAAGAATGGAAGATCCGAACAACTCGGCTGAACGGGTAGAAGTCACTCATGGTGCTCTGGTCCCCAAGGAAAATAACCTCTCAACTAGAACAAAAACTATTGAAGTTCCAAGAAGAACTTGATCAAGTCCGGAATTTGGCAAGTCTGTCATTTTCCCTCACCACTCCAGAAGTTACTTTCCCAAATACTCAGAATCCCATACCTCCACAAAACATCCTAAAGCAACCCGCTCCTCACCACCACTGCAATACTTGCCACACTCCCAACAATACTCCACTACTCATCCTGGAACCTTTCAACTCCACAAATGACCACTGCCACACCCAACACAACACCCCCATCTACGTGGAGACTGTGCCACACTCCACCCAGCCCATCTCAAGCACACCCGAGTCCAATGATAAGGACTCGCTCATTAGAAATTTGGCCGAAGAGCTTAAAAGGTTGACCACCAGAATTCGAGGCGTTGAAGGAAGTAAGGGAATTGAGGGGCTAAATTATGAAGATCTATGCATACAGCCCGATGTCGAACTGCCCGAGGGGTACAAACCTCCCAAGTTC
>NW_017674886.1:4135-16785 GCF_001879085.1 Nicotiana attenuata
CACCCGTATTTAGGAAGGTAAAATTATTAAAAGCGCGCCTAAAGCGACTAACGTGTTATTATCTTTGTGGGAGGCCGTGAAAATTCGCTAAACGGAACGTCCCGAATTCTAAGTATTTTAATAGGAACATTTAAAGAGGGCCCCGCAATTTATGCGTTTTATTTGGCGCGGCTCACCTCATTTTATTATTTAAAGGCCATCCTAGAGCAAACTAGTATTTTCTATCGGATTTGTCTCTAAAGGGCTTAGTTGATCAGCATTAAGAAATTCGGGTTTCAAGTTCAAGTCCGAATTCAAACAAAAGGGAAAACCTCTTAATTTGAACCCGCTACCTAACTCGAAAGCCCAAAATTGGCACTATAAAATATAACCAATAAAATGAGATTACAAATTCTTTAGCATTTTGGGCCTAAAGGCTAGCCCATGTGAAATTTAATTAAGCTTAACCTGTAATGGCTACTCACGCTTGGGCCCTAAAGCAAGCCCCAAAGCTGAAGCAAACATGGAGCATGGTTCACGACACAATAGACCCAAATGATTTGGTGGGATGATATCTCAAACCCACTGCTAGGCGAATGGGTCAAAACTACACTTAAACATTATGGCCTAATCAGCCCAAACCAACGAGGCCCAATACGATATGCAAATAGCTCTTAAATTCCAGATTTCGTTATTACACCAAACTTGAGGCTAAATTTCATTTTTTCTTAATATGTAAATGATAGGTAAAACAAAATTAATATGCAGAACTAAAAGCCAAATTTCATGTTTATACCCAAGTATAGGGATATTGGCGAATTAATTCACTTATTCTCTGGAACTTTACACTCTAACATAATAAAGTAAACGGATGAAATGCATACATTCTGTAATTCTACACTTAGTTATGGCCTGTAAAGCTGATTCTAACTAACATGGCAATAAACAAGTATTATACTACTAGAGCTGGCATCATACACAGTATCTAAGTGCACATGGCTTACACTATGCGTCAAAATGCATTATGCATAGTGTTCAGCAACAGAATCCGGCAAGACTCCAACCAACAGGGCTTGTAAATAAATGAAATACAATTCAGCGGTTCAAACTAGTTACAGTGACAATTTAACCAATTAATAAGACTAATGGAGATGACATGAACTAATGTATATATATCAACAATAAGAAACAGGACCAGCTTCATCTTATTTCCAGTTTTTGAAAGCTACATCAAAAGGATCCAGAACATGTACCTGGAATTTGAACAAAATGAAATGAAATTGAGGTAAGCTAGGCAAACAGCAACACACAGCAGCAATTAGATCGATTTTAAGCCCAGAAAATAGCATCAATCAGCCAAAGAGTTGTTTTCAGGTAGCAAAACCAATAAACAGCCAAAAATAAGCTTGAATGACCCAAAATTTACTTGATATAACCCTCAGGACCTCTGAAACCTTCACTACTGAATTAACAGGACTATTCAAACCATTTTTTTAACCTTATTCAAGCTGGAAATTGAATTTCAGAACCTGAAGCTTCGAGATCACTCTACAAATTCAATGGAACAGTGATTTTTGGGAGTTTAGGCTATCTGAAGTTTCAGAGCTTTCAGTATTTCTCAAACTAAATTTTTTGAGATTTTTCTGATTTTTCTAAGATCTGGAATTTGAGTTTCGAAATTTTCAGAGTTTTTGAATCTCTAATGCTTCTAGAAACTTGTGTGGATTTTTCGGATTTTTAAAACTTGTTCAACAAGGAAATAGGCATGCCATTTTATAGGCAAAGCCTAGGGCTGCCTTCAGATTGCTATTTACACCTTTAGTCCATTTTTTATTTTTAGTTTTAGCTAATTAGAACTTCATTTTCTGGCTTGTTTCTCAAGTTACTTCACTAAGTTCTGAAATTATAATTACAACCCCAAACTAGAAACTTCTAGAAGGTTCTGTTTTAGTTACTACAAAGTTCTTTCTGTCTAAATGCCTAAACTGACCTTTTATTTAATCTAAAATTACAAAACTAGGCTACCTAAACCCCATCCTTTTACCCTAGTTAGTAACTATAGTTAGACCAACAAATCTAATTCAGCTATATCCAAACAGACTAAAACTAATTAAATCTAATTAACAGCAACAATAAGAAATTACTAACTAAATCAAACACTAAAATAATAAAAATCAAAATTAATGAAACGAAACATATATCAAAACAGATTCGAAACAAAATTAAACTAATATCAAGGATCACAAAAACAGAATCAAACAAAATTAAACAAATCAAAGCATTACCAGAACAGAATCAGTCATGAACAACAACGAAATTTGGACTAAAAGAAAATCGAAAACTCATGATAATGGAATCAGGCATAACAAAGAATCAAACTAAGAAGAAAACCTACTGAGTCATGAATTAAAACTAACCCTAAAGAAAATCAATGGCCAACATACTGAAATTAAATGTCCTAATTACCAAAATAAACTAAGAGAACAAAAATGATGAATCAAAGAACACAAGAAAGGGAATAAACAAACAAAACAGAAATAAAAATAAAAATACCTCAAACTCGAATCCGGTGACCCTTCTTAACAAATTCGGACTATAATCATCCCTAATTAGGTGTGTCCATGAGAAAACACCTAATTAAGGGCTATTATAGCCCGGAAACCCCTTATCCCCAATTTGTAAGCATTAAGGTTCTTACCCCCCAATTTCGATCTAAAATTTGAGGCGGTCCAGTGAGATTTGGAGGGTACTAGTTATGGATTTAGGAAGAGGAGGGTGAGGGGAGTATATGGTGTTATTTGGTGGAGAAAAGGTGGTGGCGCCGTCGTGGGAGGCGGAGGCGGCGTCCATAGATTTGGCTATTCGAACAGTTTGGCTAACTTTTGGGGAAAACTAGGTTCGGATTCGGGACGGGGAGGATGAGAAGGTGCTATGGATTTTGGCCGGGATTGGAGCTTCGCCGTCGGCGAAGGCGATTTCCGGCCGGCGGCTTACGGCGGTGGGAGGCGGCGCTAGGGTTTCCGGTGAGGGGTCTGAGAGATGAGAGGGTGGGGGGTCCTGAGGGGGGTAGGGGTCGTTTGGACATATTTATATTAAGACATCCAGGCTCAGGACCGTTGGATTAGATTAACCTCGACGGTCCTGATTGATTCGAGCCTGAACGACGTCGTTTTATTATTAAGGGGGCTGGACCGGGTTAGGGTGTTTGGGCCAGTAGATCCGGTCTCAAGAGGGTTTGATTTGGGCTGGTTCAGGGGTTTTGTTTGGGCTGGTGAATTATTTAAAATAACTGGCCCAACCTTACTCTTTAACAAGCCTGCCTTTCTTTTCTTTATTTTTTGTTTCAATTTATTTAATTCTTTTCCCTTTATTTCCTTTTATTCTTCTTTCTTTTTTCTCATTTTTCATCATCATTTCATTTTTTTTTTCATATTTTTGGTTGAATACAAATTAAACTAAAAGACTTGATTTAAAACCAAAACTAAACTAAAAATTAATGAAATCTAATTTTAAAAGAAAACTATGACAAATTCGAAAAATTAAAAGTAAAAACGCAAAAGAACTATTTTTGTTATTTTCCTTCATTTTTGTAATGTAAATTAACTAATGAAACAAAAATATAAAATTGGGTCCTAAATGCAAATGCACTATTTTTTGAATTATTTAAAACTAAACGTGCACGCACAAATAAAAATGCACACAAAATTAAGCAATTAAATCAAATAAAAAAAATCCTAATTTTAAGAATTCTATAGGAGTAATTCAAGCGAGGCAAAAATCACGTGCTCACAGCAACGAGACAACGCAACAAGCGGACATAGATTCAGAGGAAGATGATATACCAGAGGAAATCATTAAAGAAGTTGAGAATTTTGAGAACAGACCTAAGTCCAACCTGGACGAGACTGAGATTGTTAACCTGGGAGATGTAGAAAACATCAAAGAAACACGAATCAACGTTCATTTGTCACCATCAGAAAAGGAAGAATACACAGAGTTTCTAAAAGAGTATGAGGACATATTTGCCTGGTCGTACGACGACATGACTGGTCTAAGTACATCTATTGTGGCTCACAAACTGCCAACCGATCCAGCTTGTCCGCCAGTAAAACAGAAGCTCAGAAAGTTTAAGCCAGACATGAGTTTGAAAATCAAGGAAGAGGTCACTAAGCAGGTCAAAGCTAAAGTTCTCAGGGTCATTGAGTATCCGACATGGTTAGCTAACATTGTGCCAGTACCGAAGAAGGACGGGAAGGTTAGAGTCTGTGTCGACTACCGGGATCTCAACCGGGTGTTGATACCCAATTTTTCCCTATGTATTTTTATACCCAAAATACTTCCAAAATAGCATATATGTGCATATATAAGCACACCCAAGAGTTTTGGTATTTTTTTATTTTTTTTAAAGTTCTTAAAACCAATTTATTGCCTATTTTAATACAATAAAATCCAATAATTATTCCCAAAACTGTCATTATTGGTGAATAATTTATTTTATTCTCATATTTACACCAAAATATAATTAATGTGATTTTTGTATATTTTTTACAAATTTGTTTGGTATTTTTAAAGCTAATTGCATATAAATGCAATTATAGCCTATTTTACGATTAGTAGTGTTTTATAATTGCAAAATCAGTTCCAGTATTTTTTAGTTAAATACATATGTATTATTTATTGGTCACATCTTTAATTTTTTTTTTAAATCATTTCATTATTTTTTATAAATAAAGGGAAAACGGCTATCAATTATAGCCCCAATTCCATTTCAATTGTACCCCCAACTACATTTCAATTTAGCCTAAAACTGATACATTTCAAACCCCAAAATCGGACCAAGCCCAATCCCAAACTTTAACCCAACCCAAACACATTTATCTAACCGCCCGACATACCTTTTTAATCCAGGCCGTTGATCATTTTAATCAACGGTCCAGATCACCCATTTTCCTTTTTTTAATTCGCCTAACCCTACCCTAATCCCTCATTCCTTTCTGATAGCCGCCTTTGGATACCTCCCTCTTCCAAATTTCCTCCGAAGGTTCTTCGAACCCAATCGTCTCCGACCTTTTCTTCACCGTACTCCACCGGAATCCATGGCGTCCTGGCCAGGATGGCCTATACCCACTCACCTCGCCATTTAGACCATGTGTTTCGAGGTTTTAGAGGCTGACTCGATGTTCGCTTTAGATCTCTTAGATCTGCCTCTACGGCCATGCCCGGTGTATAAGACTCTAAAGCCTGATCTGGACCCCTTCGACTCGAGATCGGACCTGTTTCCAACCTTTCTCATCTTTCCAGACCCTAACTATTCGAGTTCCTTCTCTATTGTTTTCTAGATTCTATTGCTAAATCTATGGCTATACTTTACATTAAGTGATTTACCCAAAGTTTTTCCTTTTAAAATCGTTGAGTCAATTTATGGGGTTCTTTGATTTTCATGTGTTTCTTCTACTGTGGTTTTCTACCTGTCTTTACGACTCTTGTATTTATTTGCATGACTATCCTCTTATTATGATTTCATGACTTTCTTCTACTATGAAGAACGTCCTTCTTTAATACTTCATGCACTTAATTTTGTTGTTATTTTGCCTCACTTACTTGCTTTCATCTCTAGATTAATTGTTAGTAAAAAGCCCAAAAGCTGGGGTTCATTCGGAATTGTTGAGGCTACTGTACGTGACTTGTATTTCTGAACGTATTCATTTTGGAAACCCTAGTCTCTTTGGATCTATTTGAATTAATCCTGAAGTTGTTTCTCTACTCACTGATTTTGAAATGCATGACACTCCTCTTGTGTTTAAATCCAAGCCTCACATGCTTAATTCTATGCACTCTTATAGTTAAATTTCCTCCTCGAAATATACCTTGTCATTGTGGACTATTTCGAATCTCTCTGTGTAATTGATTCTTTCCTTATATGTCTTGATTTCCACTTGTTCTTGGACTTGTTGACAATATTTTCCTTTTCGACCCTGCCTTTTTCTACTCAAGTTGATTTATTCCCTTACCTTTATTATATTGGATATTGGATTTCTATAGACCTTCCTCTGATTAGAGTCTGATGAACCTAGCCTCTTACGTCTACTACCTGACTATCTTGAAACTTCCCTATAGTCATATTTAGCTATTTGTGATTCTTTCCTTATTAACACTTGCATGTTACCGTTGATTTAATTCCTAACTTAAAGGAAAGTCTTGATACTGATTGATTTTTAATTGACACACCTAAATTTTTGTTGAACAACAATCCTGCCTTATTTTTGATTTCTCACACTAAAATACTCTCCTCCTTCTCTTTGACACACGAACACAGAATACCAAACTGAGTTCACAATTCCCTTTCACTCTCTCTTTCTGAATACTCACACTACTGTGGCTTTTGTTCGCTTTCTCTGCATTCTTTAACTTCTATACAATTAATTTCAATTAGTTATACGCCCCAAGAACAATGTGTTTAAATTCTTCCAGCCACCTTTATGGCTAGGTATGGACCACCACTTGTTCATGGCCCTTATTCCCTTTCACTTTGCACTTTACTCCTAGCTAAAGTCTACCTCTCTTGCAAGCCATGCTTGGGACCCCTGAAGCTACCTCTGAACTTGGATGCCTGAGGCTGGGCTATTCCACACTGCACAATCTGTTCATATATGGCATCCTGGGTGTAAGCAATACCTGGAATCCCTGAGTTCCTTGAACTTTGAAAACCACCAAGGATAATTAGAAGCTTTGGAGATCTAGACCCGCGAGTTGAGTTAAATACAATATTAGTGACATTAGGATTGAATGAGGCTGCTTGGATCTAGCTGTATTTTTCGACTGTAATTTTATTATTTCAGTTGATTCATGGGTTGTAATAAACTTGTATAAAACTCGGGGAATCTAGTAAAAGGGTGTGGAGGGTTTTTACTTCTTGCATCAATTAAAGGGTAGATATCATGACTTAGGAATTTATTTTCACTAGAATACTGTAACATAAGATGTGTTCGATGTTTCTGATTCAAGTTCACCTAGATACCATTGCTATAGGGTTTAACATTTAATTATAATATAAGTCATCTAGAAATCCGCCTATAGGACCCTTAACGTCATGTTATTAGTGCATATAAATCATCCTATAGGGAATGCCATATGCATTAGCAAACTGTAGTAATTAAAAATTTACCTCCTCTTACCAGTTTTACAGCTTTTTAAATCAGATATAGATGTACATAGATTCCGCCTACAGTTCATTCCGATTCTTCTTAGCAATAACAATTCTGTTAACTGGGTTTCTATGTCTTAAATGTTTCCCTCAATCTTTGACAAAAACTCTTTGAATCATATACATTTTGATTCTCAAATCAGCACCTCTTCTGAATGTTTCTTCTAAATTCTGCCTAACATTTCCAACTCATTTTTCTTCCTTGAAATTGTCTTTAACAGTTCTGCAGTTTACTCTTTTCCTTAAGTATTTCTGACTTTGGAACTCCTATTTATGGTGTATACCATGATTCTCTTAAAACTTATTCTAACTGATTTGCCAGTCTGTATTTTACCGCTTAACTAACTTCTAGAATCAGTACTTTCTAAATCACTCGCTTAAAAAGCCTTAAGTTCTGAATTGAATCCAAGTTGACCTAATGTGTGGGCTTCCTGTCTAAGCGCATGTTATCGAACCAGTCCGCCTCCTGCTTAATTTTTAATTTAAAGACAACCAGTATGATGTAAAGGCATGCTAAACTATATGTTATACCGATTTACGGGGTTTATGTGAGCCTTACCTGTTTGTCTGTTCTTCCCCTACTTGTTACTTGTTTTTGAAATGTCGATTAGAATTTTTGTCCTTAAACTCCATAAAGGCCCCCATCCTTCTTCCCCATTTTTTTTTTTTTTTTTTTTTTTTTTATAGGATAGAAGTCCTAATGCCCCGGGACTGATAGTTGGACGGGTAATAGCCATTTCAATAGGCAAACATACCATTCCGCGCTTCCAATACCTTAACGGGTGGAAAAGGGTAACATGGAGATGAGAATACCACGATAACATAGCATACAATTGATACCAGTGTTTGTCGAATTGATTCCATGTAATTTTATAAAACCTAGGAACCCCCCCCCCCTCCCTCTTTATTAGTTTAACAATTTCTGAATCTTAAAAGCTGCTGCACTTCGACCTCTATTTTTCACATAATTTCAGATTGTTTCGCCACTAAGTACTACTTCTTCCTACTTGCACTTTTAACTAAGACTCTCCTTCCCTAAATTTCAGCACTTTTTTTACCTTTTGTTTGCTCCTTGTTGTAAATAGTTTTCTCGGTATTTTTGCAATGCTTGCTGTTTAATCGTTTGTTTGCATCAAAGTCACAATTGTATCATGCCGGAACCACACTAATGATCTTGAGGGTGCCTAAAACACCTTCCCCTCGAGATAATTCTAGGGGGGCCCTTAACTCAAAACTCTGGTTTCTTCATCTCAAATTCTTCCTTAAAGTTCCTAATGCACTATAATCATTAGGGCGATCTTTCAACTAAAAAAACCCAATTTCTCGCCAGGGAATAGAGTTTGTCCTCCGGATGTCGTTATACCCTGAATCCAACTCCCGTTGGAAGAAAAAGGGGCGTCAGACAGCATGCGAACTCTGCTGGTTTCTTTAGGCTTTTCCATACATCTATAATGTGGCTTTATTGCTTTCTTTATTGCTTTTGTTTATACCTTATTTGAAATGACTTGTTTCTTTTGTTCTTTTTCTTATTACTGCTCTTCCGTCAAACACTGTTGTAATTTTTTTTGAGCAATCATGTAAACTTTATTATTATAACGTGAAAATACATGTTTCAATTATGTTCAATTCTGTGTAAACTGCAATCTTCAAAATCATATCACTCTGCCAACAAAAACTATAGCACGCTTATAATGGAGTTAGTTGCGCACTTCCAATACTATCACCCCTAAATTTGGCAAGGCATATTGCGGAAAAACTATGATCAGCGTGTGCAGTCGACGGTTCCGTGCCTTTCCCTCTTGATTGTCCGCTCAAGGTACCGGTCTATACCCAATAGAAACCTCATTTCTGATAATTTGTAACCATCATTCATGGTCGAAATTAGCCGAGTCGGTTATGTTGTCCACATAATGACTTATCAAGATAGCCTGTCAAAGTCCACGGGTTTCCTGACAACCCAAACGGACGCCCACGTTCGTGCATTTATTGGAGAACTTAAAGTGCTTATCCAATTTATTGATTTTAAATAGTCGATCTGGCGGGGTAAGGGCCTAACACTCTTTTTGCAAAAAAATGAGGCCACGAGATCCCCAGATTTGCATGGTAACCAACATTCCATCGAGGCTGCTGAGTTGTGAGACCTCCATTCTAGTGATCAAACACTTGTCCGCAAATACTTGGGGATCTGCCTTCCCTCCTAGGAATCACTAACAACAGAATGATAAAGCTGCAACATGTCCGGGATGGATGGGGCCAAAAGATGCCAAATTCTGGGGAAGGTCCTTCTGGGACACAGAAATTTAGGAGTACAGTTTATTCTTTATTTTAATGAATGTAATAAGCCAAGCCAATAGCTAATTTCATTTTCTGTTATTTAGAGTCATTTTATTCAATAAATAAGGCATTTAGCATGTTAAGTTCTCCAAAACTATTTGTCGCTAGGCCAACTTCGGGCACAACGAGCACCTAAAATTAGGACGCTGATTTATATTTCTCGCACAATGTGGGTTTAAATACATGCAACTTTTTTCTTCAAACCCGCACTAACTTTTACCTTTTTGTTCTATTCTTATTCCTCCCTAAGGTTATTCGTGCATTCTGGCACCTCAGCATACTCCCCAACAAGACCAAGGGCCCTCCACCGCCTCCTCCTCCAAGTTCCTGTCCGGGAACAAGAACAAAAAAAATGGGAAACACACAAGTGCTAGAAAGAAAATTGAAAGAGAGGAACCTTTCTCAGGGTACCCAATTCTATGGGAACTGTCTGCTCATCTGAACAAAAATTGCTGAAATCCAGGCAAAGGAGTTGACCAATTCGGAAACTTGGCAAGCCTATCATTCTCTCTCTGCTCCTGATGTCAAACACCACAGAATCCCCGCACCTCCACAAAACACCCTGCAACCACAAAACAGCCTGCCACGCCAAATCTCGCAACACAGCAACAACCACTCCATTGCTCATTCTCGAGCCACCAAAACACCTAAACACCAACCTCAAACACTCCTATCTTTGTGGAAACTGTACTCACTACACCCAACCGATCTCAATAAGTCAACTGTCTGATGCAAAGACTCCTCCCATCAGGAACTTGGTCAGCGAGCTTCAAAAAGTTAACCAGTCCGGTCCAGGGTGCTCGGAAGGTAGCAAAAGGCATTGAGGGCTTGAACTATGAAAACTTGTTGCATTCAACCAATGTTGAACTTCCCGGAGGGGTAACAAACCTCCAAAGTTCGAAATGTTTGATGGATCCGGAGATCGCCAGAGTTCACTAAGGAACCTATTGCGACAAGTAGTTTTGGGGTGAAGAGATGAAAAATCCCATGAACTCTCATGAGGAGCTTGAAGGGAACGATGCACTATTTCCTGGTAATATACCCCATCCAGGAACCCCCAGGAAAATGGTACGATTGGTATAGTCAGGCACGACTTCAATGGATAGATTCCGGGTTCAATGCGAAGAAGCCCCGAGTAGTTCTACATACAGAATTTGAAGAAGAACCCACCGAAACATTCGCGGTATGCTACTCGTTGGAGTCGGAAGCTTCCAACGGTCAGGCCGGCCCTGAAGAAGAATAAAAACAATATAAATAGGTACTTCTCGGGCTCAGTAATCCCAATATTATGAAAGGTTGAATGCTGATCGAGGTCAAAAGTTCTCTGATATCAATCAAACTCGAGAAAGGATTGGAAGAGGGCATCAGAATGGTAATGTAACAAATCTGAGGCATTGCAAGCACTAATAAAGCTTCACAAACTGGTGGCGCTTCCAAGAAGAAAGATTAAGTGTGTGATGATCGCACAGGAATTGCCAAGTCACCACCAAAATACCACACTCTACCATCACCTCCACTTACATATCAGCCTATCCCAAATTACCAAGGCACCCACCTTCCTATCCACCCCCCGTTTTCCAGTCCTCTTCCACTCCCAATATAAACCCATTTCAACCCAGATACTCTCAACTCAGCAACCTGTTTACCAAGCTATTAACACTCAACCTCTCACTACCAATCACCACACACACTCGCCAAAATTTCCAAAGGCCAGACCAAAGTTCGACCGAAACCTCCCAGACAAACACACCATCGTAAGAACCAATTCACCAGCTAATGAAAACTTAAAGCTGCCGGTTAAGCACCACTCCATCCCAGCCAAAGCCCAAGAAAATCCTCCCAGGTGGTCAACCCCAACAAGACCTGTGCGTATCACTCCGGCATGAAAGGACACACCCCTTGACGAGTGTCGTATTATTGAAAGATTAGATTCAGACCCTGATACGACAACAAGGTCATCGTAGCAAACGGAGCCTGCCTCCTTATGTCCGCAACAAACCTTGCCCTGACCACAAAGGAGACTTCATATGATTAGGCGAGGATGATTGGAACACAAGGTCGACTAGGTTTGATTGCTGAAGGGATGAACAAAGAAGCTCCAGTTACCCTCAACCCAATTATCTGTACAGAATCAGCCCTTAATGACGACGAAAGTAAAATATGTCTGTAACCACTTAATTAAAGCCGCCTCCTTCTGCCAAAGCGTCTGTGGCCGATCGAGGATTGAATTTGGCGGTCCGAAGACACCTACACCCTTTAAAGGTTGCTGTTTACCACCAAGGTGCCTATTCGTAGCAATGATTGACGTAACACCGTTCCACTCAACGTTCCTAACCCTGGATTACACTGCGAAGCTAGAAGGAAAGGAAGACAAAGACAGAGAAGCGATTGCCGCACAAAGAAGACTAGAAAGAGGTACTACACCCCAGAAACCTAGCCGAATCCAGTAAGCAGCTCCGGGACGTCCCATTGAGACTGGGCCGACGACCTTTGGAGGAAAATACAGGCTAAGAATAATTCGATCGCGAACAGTGAACAAAAGCCGCACGGATATCTATCCTGGCCCTGCTTCAAAGTTAAAATGCTCACAAGAAATGCCCTAATAAAGATACTGAGCGAAGCCTATGTACCAGCAATATAACCGGGGGTGAAGATGCGAAATGGTGGGGCAAGTGCTGAAGAACCATAAAATAACTTCCATGAAATCGATTGCCACCAGAAGGTTGAGCCACAACAAGCACTGCACATCACCGGAAGCAAAGATTACTTCATACCAGAGTTCCTAATCGATGGAGGTCCAGCCTCAAACATATGTCCACTGTAACTCTTCAGAACTCTGGGAAGCCCTACGAGATCAAAAGAGGGCTATCAATTCAATGCCTCGATGAATCCCCAGAGATCTACTATTGGAGGAAATTAGCCTTTGCTTGCAAATGGCCAACCGTGTTCGACGTCGACTTCCAAGTAATAGACTCCCGGCATCCCTACCAACTTGCCTGTTAGATCCCTGGATCCACGCTGCCGGAGCTGCAGCATCGACCCTGCATCAGCGTAAAAATCGAAATGAATCACCAAAAGGAAGTGAATCCATTCATGCGACCGGTAGTAATCCCATATATAGTACAGACCATCC
>NW_017674886.1:16810-20226 GCF_001879085.1 Nicotiana attenuata
GGGAGATCCTCGGTTTTTTGGCCGGGATTTGGAAAGAAAAAGCTCCTCGGTTTTTTGGCCGGGAGATTTAAGGAATGGGATCCTATGCTACCATGATTTGTTTTTCTTTTGGGATTTTCACTTTTATTTCTTTTCTTCTTTCTTTTTCTTTTGTTTTCCTCTTTATATGTTTTCCTTTTATCTAGCAAAATGCATGAAAGAATTTGGGTGGGAGGGAAACTTCCTTTTTGGTCGTTTTCCTGAAGCAAAGCTGTTTCAGCGCTTGCGCATTTCATTTCTTTTGGGTCGCACCTGCTTTTTGCACGATTGCTCTGAATAAGACCTGTTTCCAACGAAGAAAAATTTATTAGTTCGAAATGGTGGTTGGTTTTTGTGGCCTTGATCATCCCAATTGCTTGATCCCGGCCCCCTTTCCATTGAGAACTTTGCTGCTTGTTGGCCTTGAGGGTGAATCTCTTTTCAAACCGACTGGGTTCAACTCTCAGGGTTTCATTATGACTCACCCGTGTGGCCTTTTCCCTTTATTCTGTCCTTGACTTTGATTTTCTTTCTTTTCCAATGTCTTTGTTTCGAAAGCATCAACCACTATGGTCAGTCGGGATCGGCCTGACGCACTCGCTGAGGCTGGGCATTTTCTCTGGCTTTTGCCGGGCGGAGCCCGATGGAACCAATCCTGCCACCTTTCTTTGTAGTAATTCAGAATCAGTGTTAAACCAAAAGGGATTCAAAGAGAAGTATGCAAAAAGGCAAGCACATGAGTTTGAAGAGAAGCGTCCCTTTCGGGGGAAAAGAAGGACTTATCTGGGGTGCATGCTGGCTTCGATTGAACATGACATGCTTCTTGGATTGGACGCCCGACCCACACAAACTTTCCAGCTTCTCGTGTGATCCGCATTTCAAAACCAGGGAACCTTGTCAGGACTCTTTTAGTGATGAGATGTCTTCTTTTCGGCCGACAGCGCCCTTTGCGGGTTTTCGCTAATCGACCTCTCTCATTTCTCTTGTCGTCGTCGCCCGATAGTGCTCTTTGCGAGTTTTCACTAAGCGGACTCTCTCATTTTCATTTTCTCTTCTCACCATCGCCTTATGGTGCCCGAAGGTTTTCACCGATAAGACTCTCTCATTTTATTTCTCTCAATTTGCATTGTGTCAGATTCTAACAATGACGTTTTCCACTTCCCTGCCTTTGCCAATTAATCAGAAGGACTTGGACGAGGTCTTTGGGGAAAAAAGGATTTTGGGTGGAACTACAACTTTGGAACCATTTCGGCGGATTCATGGCCGAACCATTATATCATTTTCCCCAGTTTCATCTTTTGAGGAAATAGGAATTTTTGTTTTGGTGTGACTGAACCCCAGAGAGAGGCTGCCTACGTATCCTTTCGGAATCAAGTCAAACGTAGTTCAGGCATACATTTTTTTTTTGTTTTGTTTTTGTTTTGTTTTTGTTTTTTCTTTTACTTTTCTTTTTCTTTTCATCATATCATATTTTCTTTTTCTTTTCTTTTTTTCTTTTTTTTTTCGATAATACTTCCGGGTTCCAAAGAGGGTAGCCAAAGGAGAGTAACCGGCTCAAATGTGTTTACGAAGGGTTGATAGTGTTTGAATAGCGAGAAGAAAAGCCTTCGTCATCTCAATTGCACAAAGACCAACACCGTAGAGAACCTAGACATAGTACCTTTTTACTGCATCCGCATCAGCTGTTTCGGGATCATTTCCTTCGATATCTCCCAAATACAATGCTCCTCTCGGCAATATCTTTCGGATGATGTATGAACCCTTCCAATTAGGAGCGAATTTTCCTTTTGCTTCCTGGTGATGAGGGAAAATGCGTCTTAACACGAGTTGTCCCACTTCAAAATTCCTGGGACGCACCTTCTTGTTGTAAGCGCGAGCCATTCTTTATTGGTACAACTGCCCGGATGTGTCCTCAGTACAGCACACTCTTTTGTTGTAATGTATGGACCTTTCCAAACCGCGAACCAATTTTCCTTCAATTGTTCCAATTCTTTGTTTTATTTCCTCAAGGTTACCTTCTTTGCATTTCGACTCTTGATTCATTATTTCGAACTCTGACAGCATTTTGGGATCTAGGCATGAAGTCCGCCAGCATGTCATGTTATTTAAAGCTGCATTATTAGAGCTAAAGAGAAGAAATAGCAAAATCAGAAAGGATAATGAAAAATGAACGATGAAATATTGATTTCATTTCTTAGAATTTTGAAGATAACAGGGTTCACATTCGGGAACTTAAAGACAAGAAACTAAAAGAAACATCCGAGTTACACCCTGGAATAACTCGAGATGCATAAAAAGTAGCAGGACGGGTCTACCAGGACTCCCGCCTAATCAGGAATGGTGTAGCCTTCCAGTTTTGAAGTTTGGCGTCTGGTCCCATGTATAGCACCTCAGCGGTGCTAGTGCCCTCTCTCGGCTGGACCATGTGGGTCGTAGAGCATTTTCCTCATTGCCCCACGTATTTCCTCACTTTCTTCAGCCGTGAAAACCTCATCATCTCCCCCTCTACTGTACTTAGGCTTGACAAAGGTTTCATACAAATGTACCACCTCATAATCGGCCATTTTCATTTTTTGAAAGAACATTTCTGCTTCTTCAGCACTTACAGGCCTCTTAGGCGGGAAACGCCTTTTGGTAGCATTGTTCACCTCTTCTATGCTTGGGTACTTTTCGGCGGGAACATTTTCTGGAAGCCCTCCAAGGGTCTCTTTCCCTTTATACGTAACCACCGTCTTATGGTAGTTCCTTGGCACTGCAGCAGGGTTGGTCACAGGCTTCTGTGGTTCGCGTCCAACAACCACTGGCTCACTCAGACGAGGTGGTTTGATTGTCCCCCGTACCACATAGGCTTGCTTGGGTACGTACACTTGCGTCCCCCTTTTCACTTCCAATTTCTTTGGGGGGTTCACAATCAGCTTCTTTTCTTAACGGCCTCGCGGGATATAGAGAATTCCATCCTTGGGGGGTATCGCTTCTGTTTTGGCTTCAGCTTTCTATTCCGGCTCCGCCTTGGTGACTTTGTTTTTCTTATCCCCTTTATCTTGCTTTGAAGCAACCTTTGGTTTTCTTTTTGCGTCAGCAATGGCAATGATGGCCTTTAATGCCGGATCGAACTCTTTATCCTCACAGATCATTCCAATCATAGGTCCATTATTGTGAGCTGGCAAAGGATTGTTGGTCACATTTGGGACCTCCTCGTCCCTTAGCACTATCTTCCCCTTCTCTATCAAGTCTTCCACGGCTCTTTTCAATGTCCAACAGTTTTCTGTATCATGCCCCTCAGCTCCTGAGTGATAAGCGCATCGGACACCCCGCTGATGGAAAGCGATTCTGGGGTTTTGCCTGTTTGGAGGTATGGCTGCAGCAGACCCATTTGAACAAGCTTCGAAAAACTGACT
>NW_017674886.1:22138-27289 GCF_001879085.1 Nicotiana attenuata
TTGAAAAGTAAATTACTTCTTAAAAAAAAGAAAACGGGAAATTATGTAGTTTTTTGATTTTTTGATTTTTGATTTTTTTCTTTTTGAAGTTTTTTGAAAAGTAAAGACTTTACTTAAAAAAAAAATTTCTTTTTTCTTTTTTTATTTGGGAAACTTTTTGGGAATTTTTTTAGAAAGTTAAAAAAGAAATTATTTTTTTTGTTTTGAATTTTTCATTTATTTTCTCTTTTTCTATCACGAAAGAAAAATATATTTTTTTTTTATTTTGAAAGTTGCCTCTTAATTTCGGAAAAGAGATTTTTACGAAAATGTTTTGGATTTTTGAGCAAAAGTGTTTTCGGACTCAATTTTCAAAATTTGTATTAGTTTTTTTTTATTTATGAAAGAAAGACATCTAAGGAGTATTTTAATGACTTATTTTGACCTAAAAGGAAAAGTGGCTATTTTTTCAAAAATTTTATTTAAGCAAACAAAGACTCAGTTTTTGCAGATACGGCCTTTCAGCACTTCTGGGAGGAAGATTTTAAGGCTGTGCCCGTAAACTATTTAAAATGACTCAGGGTGGCTGTTCTTGCAAAAACAGCCTTCCGGCGTCCCTTTGGGGACATTCGGCTTATTTTAAAACAAGAATGGCATCACCCGACTTATTTTGTATTAAAATTTTGGTATTTTTTTGGCTATTTTTGCAAAAGGGTGGTTGGACCCGATGAGGGTTGCCTACGTATCTCACATCCGGTGAGAATCAAACCAGTGTAGTTCGGTCAGATTGGGAATTGATTTGAACTTTGGGAATTTTAAAAGTAAAAAGAAAATACTTTTTGTTTGAGTTTTTCATTTGTTTTCTCTTTTTCTAAGGAAAAATGAAAATATTTTTGGATTTTGGATGTAACCTCTTAATTTTCGAAAGAGGGACTTCTTTAAGAAAAATGTTTTGAATTTCTGAGCTTTTTATTTATTTATAAAAGTACTTCTAAGGAAAAGCAAAAATATTTTTGGACTTCAAAAATTTTCTTTTTTTCAAAATTTTTATTGACATTTTACAAAAAAAAAAGACTTCTAAAAAAAAATAAGAGTATTTTTGGATTTTTGTTTCTGATTTTTTTGGATTTTCAAAATGAAGGAAACCCGTATTTTGGATTTTGATTTTTTATTGATTTTTTTCTTTCCGTATGAAAGACATCAAAAAGAAGGAAACCATTTTTGAGTTTAAAANCGTATTTTTGGATTTTGGTTTTTATTGATTTTTCCTTTTTTGTATGAAAGACATTAGAAAGAAGGAAACCATTTTTGAGTTTAAAAACTTCTTTTTTTTTAATTTTCCAAGGAAAGATTTCTAAAGAAATAACTAGAAGAAAATATTTTTGGATTTTTGAAAATTGGGGTCGGAACCGATGAGGTTTGCCTACGTATTTCACATCCGGTGAGAATCAGACCCACGTAGTTCGGTCAGATTGCCAAAACCAAATATATTTCTGAAACAACAATCTTTTCATTTTTCAAAAATTCGGCAGCATTTCGGTACTATTTGGGCATTGGTTTTTCAAAACACATGGTTACCCTCACTTAGTCCCAACACTGCTATTTTTCTCAATTTTCTCTTATTATATACAAGCCGATGAACATGCAAAGCTGAGCAAATAAATGCGCAACTAGCACGTAAGATGCATCAGGATGGTCATTTCAATTCAGGTCACCTGTCCTAGATGGACCCAACCCCTGTGTTGAGTCCCCTAAGTCAAATGCACATGATGCAAACAAACGTCCTACTAGGGATCCGGCATGAGTTTTTGTTCTTCTAGGTTTAACCCTAGGTTTATTGGTCTAGACCTGGCTTACCCGAGCGGACAACTCGAGCCGAGGGGGAGGCAGCGTACAGGGGATACAGAAGCTCCGCCGGCTTAGCAACTTATCCAAACCTCATTCTAAATTGGGAAAGACTCTAAACAGAAAAGAAGCTACACGAAGTGCACCCTTCTCCACGATGTAGAAGACTCGGATAGAGGAAGGGATTCGCGACAGTTTATATATACAATTTCAACAAATATCAAAGCGGTAAAACATTTAGCACATATAGCATGGAACATGTAGAAAAATCAGATAAAGCCAAATATAACAATTGTACTAAGCTCGAATTCTTGAACCCTGAATCGAAATTCTGGGTTCGTGTCCCCAGCAGAGTCGCCAGAGCTGTCACACGTCCTTTTTACACACCTACCCCGAAGGATAATGTATAAGGGAGTTTTTCCATTTTAAGTGACATTATTCGAAATGGGATTATTTATTTATTTCGAGTCACCACTTGGGATAGGATTGGCTTTTGGTGTCCCAAGTCACCGGTTTAACTTGAATCCCAAATCGAGGAAAAGTTCGACTTCCCAGTTGGAGTCTGCGAACCAGAAATTCTGAATAAGGAATTCTGTTGACCCGAGGGAAGGTGTTAGGCACCCCCGGATCCCGTGGTTCTAGCACGGTCGCTTAAATTATTATAGATGGCTAAAATCTGATTTTTATACATGTCATCCTATAGTGCAATTTTAGAATTATTAACCGCTTTTAGTTGAATTTTTTAAGAAAGTGAACGTCGTTTAAAAACGTGTTTTTGGATCACGTCACATGAAATGCACCCGGATCCTCGACACATTCTTATTCAACGTTTTGGGGTTTGGATTTGGGTTGCATGAAATGCTCACCCATATTTAGGAAGGTAAAATTATTAAAAGCGCGCCTAAAGCGACTAACGTGTTATTATCTTTGTGGGACGCCGTGAAAATTCGCTAAACGGCACGTCCCGAATTCTAAGTATTTTAATAGGAACATTTAAAGAGGGCCTCGCAATTTATGGGTTTTATTTGGCGCGGCTCACCTCATTTTATTATTTAAAGGCCATCCTAGAGCAAACTAGGATTTTCTATCGGATTTGTCTCTAAAGGGCTTAGTTGATCGGCATTAAGAAATTCGGGTTTCAAGTTCAAGTCCGATTTCAAACAAAAGGGAAAACCTCTTAATTTGAACCCGCTACCTAACTCGAAAGCCCAAAAATGGCACTATAAATGTAACCAATAAAATGAGATTACAAATTCTTTAGCATTTTGGGCCTAAAGGCTAGCCCATGTAAGAATTCAATTAAGCTTAACCTGTAATGGCTACTCACGCTTGGACCCTAAAGCAAGCCCCAAAGCTGAAGCAAACATGGAGCATGGTTCACGACACAATAGACCCAAATGATTTGGTGGGATGATATCTCAAACCCACTGCTAGGCGAATGGGTCAAAACTACACTTAAACATTATGGCCTAATCAGCCCAAACCAACGAGGCCCAATACGATATGCAAATAGCTCTTAAATTCCAGATTTCGTTATTACACCTTGAGGCTAAATTTCATTTTTTCTTAATATGTAACTGATAGGTAAAACAAAAGTAATATGCAGAACTAAAAGCCAAATTTCATGTTTATACCCAAGCTATAGGGATATTGGCGAATTAATTCACTTATTCTCTGGAACTTTACACTCTAACATAATAAAGTAAAGGGGTGAAATGCATACATTCTGTAATTCTACACTTAGTTATGGCCTGTAAAGCTGATTCTAACTAACATGGCAATAAACATGTATTATACTACTAGAGCTGGCATCATACACAGTATCTAAGTGCACATGGCTTACACTATGCGTCAAAATGCATTATGCATAGTGTTCAGCAACAGAATCCGGCAAGACTCCAACCAACAAGGCTTGTAAATAAATGAAATACAGTTCAGCGGTTCAAACTAGTTACAGTGACGATTTAACCAATTAATAAGACTAATGGAGATGCCATGAACTAATGTATATATATCAACAATAAGAAACAGGACCAGCTTCATCTTATTTCCAGTTTTTGAAAGCTACATCAAAAGGATCCAGAACATGTACCTGGAATTTGAACAAAATGAAATGAAATTGAGGTCAGCTAGGCAAACAGCAACACACAGCAGCAATTAGATCGATTTTAAGCCCAGAAAATAGCATCAATCAGCCCAGGAGTTGTTTTCAGGTAGCAAAACCAATAAACAGCCAAAAATAAGCTTGAATGACCCAAAATTGACTTGATATAACCCTCAGGACCTCTGAAACCTTCACTACTGAATTAACAGGACTATTCAAACCATTTTTTTTAAACTTATTCAAGCTGGAAATTGAATTTCAGAATCTGAAGCTTCGAGATCACTCTACAAATTCAATGGAACAGTGATTTTGGGAGTTTAGGCTATCTGAAGTTTCAGAGCTTTCAGTATTTCTCAAACTAAATTTTTTGAGATTTTTCTGATTTTTCTAAGATCTGGAATTTGAGTTTCGAAATTTTCAGAGTTTTTGAATCTCTAATGCTTCTAGAAACTTGTGTGGATTTTTCGGATTTTTAAAACTTGTTCAACAAGGAAATAGGCATGCCTTTTTATAGGCAAAGCCTAGGGCTGCCTTCAGATTGCTATTTACACCTTTAGTCCCTTTTTTATTTTTAGTTTTAGCTAATTAGACCTTCATTTTCTGGCTTGTTTCTCAAGTTACTTCACTAAGTTCTGAAATTATAATTACAACCCCAAACTAGAAACTTCTAGAAGGTTCTATTTTAGTTACTACAAAGTTCTTTCTGTCTAAATGCCTAAACTGACCTTTTATTTAATCTGAAATTACAAAACTAGGCTACCTAAACCCCATCCTTTTACCCTAGTTAGTAACTATAGTTAGACCAACAAATCTAATTCAGCTATATCCAAACAGACTAAAACTAATTAAATCTAATTAACAGCAACAATAAGAAATTACTAACTAAATCAAACACTAAAATAATAAAAATCAAAATTAATGAAACGAAACATATATCAAAACAGATTCGAAACAAAATTAAACTAATATCAAGGATCACAAAAACATAATCAAACAAAATTAAACAAATCAAAGCATTACCAGACAGAATCAGTCATGAACAACAATGAAATTTGGACTAAAAGAAAATCGAAAACTCATGATAATGGAATCAGGCATAACAAAGAATCAAACAAAGAAGAAAAGCTACTAAGTCATGAATTAAAACTAACCCTAAAGAAAATCAATGGCCAACATACTGAAATTAAATGTCCTAATTACCAAAATAAACTAAGAGAACAAAA